>NW_023995004.1:0-165284 GCF_015586225.1 Lucilia sericata
GGGTAGGGTCAATTATGACCGATCCTTATAAAATTTTAAAGAGATTTAGGTTCCCATAAAACATGTTTGTGCCGAATTTCACCGCTATTGGTTCTTCCCTTAGCAAGTTATGACGATAAAGTCATTTTCTGAAGGGGACTTTATATGGGGGGTAGGGTCAATTATGACCGATCCTTATAAAATTTTACAAGAGATTTAGGTTCCCATAAAACATGTTTGTGCCGAATTTCACCGCTATTGGTGCTTTCTTAGCAGTTTAGTTAGGCGATAAAGTCATTTTCTGAAGGGGACTTTATATGGGGGGTAGGGTCAATTATGGACCGATCCTTATAAAATTCTACGAAGAGATTTAGGTTCCCATAAAACATGTTTGTGCCGAATTTCACCGCTATTGGTTCTTCCCTTAGCAAGTTATGAGCGATAAAGTCATTTTCTGAGGGGGCCTTATATGGGGGCTAGGCGAAATTGTGGACCGATATTGCCCATTTTCAATACCAAACAAACTGCATCAACTAGAAGTATCTGTGCAAAATTTCAGCTCGCTAGCTGCTTCCATTTGGACTCTATCGTGTTTCAACAGACAGACGACAGACAGACAGACAGACGGACAGACGGACAGGCGGACAGACGGACGGACATGGCTAGATCGTCTTAGAATCTAAGGACCCAGAATATATATACTTTTATGGGTCTTAGACGAATATTTCAATGTGTTACAAACGGAATGACAAAACAATATACCCCCCATCTTTTTTGATGGTGGGTATAAAAAAGGTAATAAAACACATGCCGAAAGTTGCTATTTATTTATATTTTCATTATGTCCTTTCTGGAGTTTGGTCTACAAATTTAATGTTAGACAATTTATTTTTTCGGGACTTGGGTGAATGGACAATCATCAAAATGAAGAAGTAGAAAACCTTTGTTAAGCATATACTTAAATATAATTTAGCAAAAATATATATATATATTTTTATATGTCTTTTGCAAAAAAAAAATCTTTAAGTAACATTCCGAAAATGAATATTTACTTAAGGTAAATTTATGAGATTTTTTTTCTGCTGTAGTTGTTGTTTTATGAAGTCTTCGTACATTGTTACACACTCGTATATGTATGTAATTTGTTGCTACTGTACGTATGAGTCATTTTATTTGAGAAGACATGACAGAAGAAAATGTATTTGTATCTTTCTATTGCTTTCATTTGTTTCGGCGTTATTATTATTTTTTACTTGTTCTAGAGGCAGAATGTTTATAAAAGAAATGAAGAAAAAGTAAATAGACTTGAAATGAATTGTTGTTTTATGAGAAGACAAATGTAGAAAGAAGTCTGTAGGTCTAAGTCTGAAAACAAGGTAATAATAAGGATTGTTTTATTTCTTTTATTATTACATTTCTTTCTGGAGAAGAATGTGGCATAAGGAGGCTGCTTAGGTTTGGGTTTTGGATTGTTAGGACTAATGAAATGTTACGTAGAACTTTAATTTGTTGTTTTTGTTTTGTTAATAAAAAGGTCTAATATTTATGGTGCTCTCGTGTAAACGAGCTTCTTCTGGTCTGAGATAATGGACTAGTATTAAATATTAAAGTTGATTTTTTTAAATTTAATAAGTCTTTAGGAAACTACTGAATGAACTCAAGAATTAAAGATTTTTTTAATTTTTATAAGAAACATGTTGTTCACTTGCTATTTAGCACTAGTTCAATATGAGCTCAGTTCCGTTCCAGTTCTATCTAGTTCTGTTCTAGTTCTGTTCTAGTTCTGTTCTAGTTCTGTTCTAGTTCTGTTCTAGTTTTGTTCTAGTTCTGTTCTAGTTCTGTTCTAGTTCTGTTCTAGTTCTGTTCTAGTTTCTGTTCTAGTTCAGTTCTAGTTCTGTTCTAGTTCTGTTCTAGTTCTGTTCTAGTTCTAGTTCTAGTTCTAGTTGTTCTAGTTCTGTTCTAGTTCTGTTCTAGTTCTGTTCTAGTTCTGTTCTAGTTCTGTTCTAGTTCTGTTCTAGTTCTGTTCTAGTTCTAGTTTTCTAGTTCTGTTCTAGTTCTAGTTCAGTTCTAGTTTCTGTTTAGTTCTGTTCTAGTTCGGTTCTAGTTCTGTTCTAGTTCTCTTCTAGTTCTGTTCTAGTTCTGTTCTAGTTCTGTTCTAGTTCTGTTCTAGTTCTGTTCTAGTTCTGTTCTAGTTCTAGTTCTGTTCTAGTTCTGTTCTAGTTCTGTTCTAGTTCTGTTCTAGTTCTGTTCTAGTTCTGTTCTAGTTCTGTTCTAGTTCTGTTCTAGTTATGTTCTAGTTCTGTTCTAGTTCTGTTCTAGTTCTGTTCTAGTTCTGTTCTAGTTCTGTTCTAGTTCTGTTCTAGTTCTGTTCTAGTTCTGTTCTAGTTCTATTCTAGTTCTGTTCTAGTTCTGTTCTAGTTCTGTTCTAGTTCTGTTCTAGTTCTGTTCTAGTTATGTTCTAGTTCTGTTCTAGTTCTGTTCTAGTTCTGTTTAGTTCTAGTTCTGTTCTAGTTCTGTTCTGTCTGTTCTAGTTCTGTCTGATCTAGTTCTAGTTCTGTTCTAGTTCTGTCCTAGTTCTGTTCTAGTTCAGTTCTAGTTCAGTTCTAGTTCAGTTCTAGTTCAGTTCTAGTTCAGTTCTAGTTCAGTTCTAGTCAGTTCTAGTTCAGTTCTAGTTCAGTTCTACTTCAGTTCTAGTTCAGATCTAGTTCAGTTCTAGTTCAGTTCTAGTTCAGTTCTAGTTCAGTTCTAGTTCAGTTCTAGTTCTGTTCTAGTTCTAGTTCTGTTCTAGTTCTGTTCTAGTTCTGTTTTTGTTCTGTTCTAGTTCTGTTCTAGTTCTGTTCTGTTCTGTTCTGTTCTAGTTCTAGTTCTAGTTCTGTTCTAGTTCTGTTCTAGTTCTGTTCTAGTTCTGTTCTAGTTCTGTTCTAGTTCTGTTCTAGTTCTGTTCTAGTTCTGTTCTAGTTCTGTTCTAGTTCTGTTCTAGTTCTGTTCTAGTTCTGTTCTAGTTCTATTCTAGTTCTGTTCTAGTTCTGTTCTAGTTCTGTTCTAGTTTCTGTTCTAGTTCTGTTCTAGTTCTGTTCTAGTTCTGTTCTAGTTCTGTTCTAGTTCTGTTCTAGTTCTGTTCTAGTTCTAGTTCTAGTCTATTCTAGTTCTGTTCTAGTTCTGTTCTAGTTCTGTTCTAGTTCTGTTCTAGTTCTGTTCTAGTTCTGTTCTAGTTCTGTTCTAGTTCTGTTCTAGTTCTGTTCTAGTTCTGTTCTAGTTCTGTTCTAGTTCTGTTCTAGTTCTGTTCTAGTTCTGTTCTAGTTCTGTTCTAGTTATGTTCTAGTTCTGTTCTAGCTCTGTTCGAGTTCAGAGCTAATTGAGTTATAATTCAGTGCCAATCATGTAACAATAAATCCACAATTTAAGAATATTTCAAAACATATGTACTAATTTTGTGTTTTTTCTTTATTTTTCAGATTAATACCACAGCTGTTGAACTTTAATTAACTATTTGATAAGGTAAATATGTTTACAAATGTATATTTTTCACTATTTAATTAAGTTAGCTAAGATTTCATTTAATTCATTTAATTCCAAACTATTATTTTTGATTCAATCAAAAAATTCCATAAGAATTTTTTTGGCTTTTTGCACTTCAATCTATGATTTTTCCTTAGGCATTTCAACAATTTCATTGACTCCAAAACACTTGTTCATTATTAATCGAAGACAAAAATTCACTGTCAACAGGTCGTTTAGACATTATAGCCAAATTGAAACCAGTTAAGTTGTTCAAAATTTATCTTAATCTGAGCATGAGAGGAAAGAATAACACGATAAAACAAAACTGCCAAAGTAAAAGAAAATTCTTTAATCAAATAATACGAAAACTGTCAGAGCAAGACATTGAGAGTAAGTAACATACAACAGCTGCACCGACACAAAATAATGTTTGTTACACAGAACTGAACATTAGAAAATGTCAAATAGCAAATGTACCAAAAACAAAATAAATAGAAAAATTGTAGAAAAAAACTTAAAATAGTACAAAGTAAAATAGCAAATGGAAAAAGGCCATAGGGAAAACAGACATATAAATCTGAAAGATATAGACAGTTAGAACAAAAAGCCAGTCTGAGATACGATGACTGCAACATAGCAAATAGCTAAGGTCATTTACAAAACACACTTACTTCGTAACCTAAGTATTTTTAACGAAATAAAAAATTCAAGTGTTACCATTGAAAAATCCCAAGAAATAAAAATGTTTGCTACATTTAAAACAAACAAGCCAACTGAACCCTGCAACCAACCAAACTATCAACCGTCCGTCCGTCCGGTGAACCAACCGTCCAGCATTATATTTTTGGGCAGACAGAAACAAACGTTTTTCTCTACTACCAAATGACAGCAACAAATAACATGCACAGATATTGACAATGTACATGACCAATAACGCCAATGGTGGCTGGTATTCCAGAGAAGTACTAAAGATTTTAGTGAAATGGAAAAAAAACGAATAAAAACTAAAAAATTTGAAATGAAAAATCCATTGGTTCTTACAATTGATACGTGCATATGCACAAATAATGCAGAGATATTTTTCTTACTTTTTTGTTTGTTTGATTTTAGAGTTTTTTCGGGTTTAAGTTTTGCAGTTTAAAGCAATGATGCTGAAATCTAATACCCCCAAGAATGTAAAGTTTGAAATAAAGCATACAGACATATACGGATACACACTCATTGAGAAGGCTCTTGCATTGAAGTGCACCACACACTCGTAGAGTCACTTAAAATGTTTTCAGTCAGAGTGAGCAATTAGAAAGGAACGATTTTAATTTTAGTCCACTTCAGTTCTTGAACTGTTCTAGTTCTGTTCTGGATCTGGTCTAGTTCTGTTGTAGGTCTGTTCTAGTTCTGTTCTAGTTCTGTTCTAGTTCTATTCTAGTTCTGTTCTAGTTCTGTTCTAGTTCTGTTCTAGTTCTGTTCTAGTTCTGTTCTAGTTCTGTTCTAGTTCTGTTCTAGTTCTGTTCTAGTTCTGTTCTAGTTCTGTTCTAGTCTGTTCTAGTTCTGTTCTAGTTCTGTTCTAGTTCTGTTCTAGTTCTGTTCTAGTTCTGTTCTAGTTCTGTTCTAGTTCTGTTCTAGTTCTGTTCTAGTTCTGTTCTAGTTCTGTTCTAGTTCTGTTCTAGTTCTGTTCTAGTTCTGTTCTAGTTCTGTTCTAGTTCTGTTCTAGTCTGTTCTAGTTTGTTCTAGTTCTGTTCTAGTTCTGTTCTAGTTCTAGTTCTGTTCTAGTTCTGTTCTAGTTCTGTTCTATTTCTGTTCTAGTTCTGTTCTATTTCTGTTCTAGTTCTGTTCTAGTTCTGTTCTAGTTCTGTTCTAGTTCTGTTCTAGTTCTGTTCTAGTTCTGTTCTAGTTCTGTTCTAGTTTGTTCTAGTTCTGTTCTAGTTCTGTTCTAGTTCGTTCTAGTTCTGTTCTAGTTCTGTTCTAGTTCTGTTCTAGTTCTGTTCTAGTTCTGTTCTAGTTCTGTTCTAGTTCTATTCTGTTCTATTCTAGTTCTGTTCTAGTTCTGTTCTGTTCTGTTCTAGTGTTCTAGTTTGTCTAGTTCTGTTCTAGTTCTGTTCTAGTTCTGTTCTAGTTCTGTTCTAGTTCTGTTCTAGTTCTGTTCTAGTTCTGTTCTAGTTCTGTTCTAGTCTGTTCTAGTTCTGTTCTAGTTCTGTTCTAGTTCTGTTCTAGTTCTGTTCTAGTTCTGTTCTAGTTCTGTTCTAGTTCTGTTCTAGTTCTGTTCTAGTTCTGTTCTATTCTGTTCTAGTTCTGTTCTAGTTCTGTTCTAGTTCTGTTCTAGTTCTGTTCTAGTTCTGTTCTAGTTCTGTTCTAGTTCTGTTCTAGTTGTTCTAGTTCTGTTCTAGTTCTGTTCTAGTTCTGTTCTAGTTCTGTTCTAGTTCTGTTCTAGTTCTGTTCTAGTTCTGTTCTAGTTCTGTTCTAGTTCTGTTCTAGTTCTGTTCTAGTTCTGTTCTAGTTCTGTTCTAGTTCTGTTCTAGTTCTGTTCTAGTTCTGTTCTAGTTCTGTTCTAGTTCTGTTCTAGTTCGTTCTAGTTCTTTCTAGTTCTGTTCTAGTTCTGTTCTAGTTCTGTTCTAGTTCTGTTCTAGTTCTGTTCTAGTTCTGTTCTAGTTCTGTTCTAGTTCTGTTCTAGTTCTGTTCTAGTTCTGTTCTAGTTCTGTTCTAGTTCTGTTCTAGTTCTGTTCTAGTTCTGTTCTAGTTCTGTTCTAGTTCTGTTCTAGTTCTGTTCTAGTTCTGTTCTAGTTCTGTTCTAGTTCTGTTCTAGTTCTGTTCTAGTTCTGTTCTAGTTATGTTCTAGTTCTGTTCTAGTTCTGTTCTGTTCTGATCTGTTCTAGTTCTGTTCTAGTTCTGTTCTAGTTCTGTTCTAGTTCTGTTCTAGTTCTGTTCAAGTTTGTTCTATTTCTCTGCTAATTTCATTCCTAGTCTATTTGAGCTTTTCCGATCGCCCTGTATTTCTTTCATTGACAAAATTGTCATCTGTATGCTCTACATGTGGCTGCCTGTATGTGAAAAGTATCCATGACCAGTATGTTTGTATTCCACTTTTGTGCAAAAATGGTTCCAATGCAATATATGGTCAATTTTTGTATATGGTACGGTATTGTCTATGCACGTACAGGCACGTTACTTTTCAACTCATTCGATATGTGGTATATGAATTCAAATATTTGCAAATTATTTATGTATGGAGTTTTTTATGCAGCAGCCCCAGAGTGTATTTTTTTTTTTTTTTTGGAAATGTTTTTTGTTTGTTAAAATGAGAAATATTTTCTGTTTTGAAGGCCTCGAAAGTTTAAAGGCAATTTTTGAATGCAAAAAACTTATTGACAAGTGTTTAGTAGGAAATATGTATTTTTGGAATTCTTTAGATAGAAGTTTATAGAAACAATATCATTTGCTTTTATTAAATTAAATTTTTGTTATTTACATACATTTATTTTAAAGTTTTTCCCTCTATTGAGTATTATAAGTAATAACTTTTTTATAATTTTTTACTTTCAAATTACTTCGAGTTGTTCTGTGTTCATTTAGTGATTTATTTTAAATGTAATTTATATCATTTGATTAACAAAAGTAAAAACATAACCAAACTACATGTATTTATTTGATTTAAATGACCCACCTTTATTTTTTTGTAAAACAGAAACAAAATTTGTACATGTTTTAAAATCTATTGCATTGTTTTTATTAAATGTTAACATAAATCTCCAACAATTTAACAATAGTTTTTTTAAAAACCAGTCTATAGAATGTTAAAAACATTAAAAACAAAAAAAGTAAAAAAAAAACATCAACTACACATTTATGAAACAACATGAAAACAATGAAATTGAAAATGTATACAAAAATGTGCTAAACAAAAAAATCGATAAAAAAAATTTAAAAAAATACAAGTTTTTATTTTGTTGGTATAAAAAAGGGCTGGAAATGATATCAGAATAGCCAAGAATTCCAACTACACTTTCCAAAGAAAGGTTACAAACTTATTGAATGTTCCCAACAAAACTTTGCTTTTGGTAGGGTACTGTAGAAAAAATATATAATTTGAATATAAACGTACATAAATACTTGTATGCTTGTATGTCTATAAAAATAATAAATAAAAATCACATGAATGGTTGCTCTATAAATCTGATAAGAAAAACTGAAGTAAACAGGGTGCTTCGCAAGTTCTACTAAAATTGAAAATTACAGCTGAACTAGAACTGAACTAGAACTGAAATAGAACAGAAATAGAACAGAACTAGAACTGAACTAGAACTGAACTAGAACAGAACTAGAACAGAACTAGAACTGAACTAGAACTGAACTAGAACTGAACTAAACTGAACTAGAACTGAACTAGAACTGAACTAGAACTGAACTAGAACTGAACTAGAACTGAATTAGAACTGAACTAGAACTGAATTAGAAACTGAACTAGAACTGAACTAAAACTGAACTAGAACTAGAACTGAACTAGAACTGAACTAGAACTGAACTAGAACTGAACTAGACTGAACTAGAAACTGAACTAGAACTGAACTAGAACTGAACTAGAACTGAACTAGAACTGAACTAGAACTGAACTAGAACTGAACTAGAACTGAACTAGAAGACTAGACTGAACTAGAACTGAACTAGAACTGAACTAGAACTGAACTAGAACTGAACTAGAACTGAACTAGAACTGAACTAGAACTGAACTAGAACTGAACTAGAACTGAACTAGAACTGAACTAGAACTGAACTAGAACTGAACTAGAACTGAACTAGAACTGAACTAGAACTGAACTAGAACTGAACTAGAACTGAACTAGAACTGAACTAGAACTGAACTAGAACTGAACTAGAACTGAACTAGAACTGAACTAGAACTGAACTAGAACTGAACTAGAACTGAACTAGAACTGAACTAGAACTGAACTAGAACTGAACTAGAACTGAACTAGAACTGAACTAGAACTGAACTAGAACTGAACTAGAACTGAACTAGAACTGAACTAGAACTGAACTAGAACTGAACTAGAACTGAACTAGAACTGAACTAGAACTGAACTAGAACTGAACTAGAACTGAACTAGAACTGAACTAGAACTGAACTAGAACTGAACTAGAACTGAACTAGAACTGAACTAGAACTGAACTAGAACTGAACTAGAACTGAACTAGAACTGAACTAGAACTGAACTAGAACTGACTAGAACTAAACTGAACTAAACTAGAACTAAACTAGAACTGAACTAGAGAACTGAACTAGAACTGAAACTAAACTGAACTATAACTGAACTAGAACTGAACTAGAACTGAACTAGAACTGAACTAGAACTGAACTAGAACTGAACTAGAACTGAACAGAACTGAACTAGAACTGAACTAGAACTGAACTAGAACTGAACTAGAACTGAACTAGAACTGAACTAGAACTGAACTAGAACTGAACTAGAACTGAACTAGAACTGAACTAGAACTGAACTAGAACTGAAACTAGAACTGAACTAGAACTGAACTAGAACTGAACTAGAACTGAACTAGAACTGAACTAGAACTGAACTAGAACTGAACTAGAACTGAACTAGAACTGAACTAGAACTGAACTAGAACTGAAACTAGAACTGAACTAGAACTGAACTAGAACTGAACTAGAACTGAACTAGAACTGAACTAGAACTGAACTAGAACTGAACTAGAACTGAACTAGAACTGAACTAGAACTGAACTAGAACTGAACTAGAACTGAACTAGACTGAACTAGAACTGAACTAGAACTGAACTAGAACTGAACTAGAAACTGAACTAGAACTGAACTAGAACTGAACTAGAACTGAACTAGAACTGAACTAGAACTGAACTAGAACTGAACTAGAACTGAACTAGAACTGAACTAGAACTGAACTAGAACTGAACTAGAACTGAACTAGAACTGAACTAGAACTGAACTAGAACTGAACTAGAACTGAACTAGAACTGAACTAGAACTGAACTAGAACTGAACTAGAACTGAACTAGAACTGAACTAACTGAACTAGAACTGAACTAGAACTGAACTAGAACTGAACTAGAACTGAACTAGAACTGAACTAGAACTGAACTAGAACTGAACTAGAACTGAACTAGAACTGAACTAGAACTGAACTAGAACTGAACTAGAACTGAACTAGAACTGAACTAGAACTGAACTAGAACTGAACTAGAACTGAACTAGAACTGAACTAGAACTGAACTAGAACTGAACTAGAACTGAACTAGAACTGAACTAGAACTGAACTAGAACTGAACTAGAACTGAACTAGAACTGAACTAGAACTGAACTAGAACTGAACTAGAACTGAACTAGAACTGAACTAGAACTGAACTAGAACTGAACTAGAACTGAACTAGAACTGAACTAGAACTGAACTAGAACTGAACTAGAACTGAACTAGAACTGAACTAGAACTGAACTAGAACTGAACTAGAACTGAACTAGAACTGAACTAGAACTGAACTAGAACTGAACTAGAACTGAACTAGAACTGAACTAGAACTGAACTAGAACTGAACTAGAACTGAACTAGAACTGACTAAACTGAACTAGAACTGAACTAGAACTGAACTAGAACTGAACTAGAACTGAACTAGAACTGAACTAGAACTGAACTAGGACTGAACTAGAACTGAACTAGAACTGAACTAGAACTGAACTAGAACTGAACTAGAACTGAACTAGAACTGAACTAGAACTGAACTAGAACTGAACTAGAACTGAACTAGAACTGAATTAGAACTGAACTAGAACTGAACTAGAACTGAACTAGAACTGAACTAGAACTGAACTAGAACTGAACTAGAACTGAACTAGAACTGAACTAGAACTGAACTAGAACTGAACTAGAACTGAACGAACTGAACTAGAACTGAACTAGAAACTGAACTAGAACTGAACTAGAACTGAACTAGAACTGAACTAGAACTGAACTAGAACTGAATTAGAACTGAACTAGAACTGAACTAGAACTGAACTAGAACTGAACTAGAACTGAACTAGAACTGAACTAGAACTGAACTAGAACTGAACTAGAACTGAACTAGAACTGAACTAGAACTGAACTAGAACTGAACTAGAACTGAACTAGAACTGAACTAGAACTGAACTAGAACTGAACTAGAACTGAACTAGAACTGAACTAGAACTGAATTAGAACTGAACTAGAACTGAACTAGAACTGAACTAGAACTGAACTAGAACTGAACTAGAACTGAACTAGAACTGAACTAGAACTGAACTAGAACTGAACTAGAACTGAACTAAACTGAACTAGAACTGAACTAGAACTGAACTAGAACTGAACTAGAACTGAACTAGAACTGAACTAGAACTGAACTAGAACTGAACTAGAACTGAATTAGAACTGAACTAGAACTGAACTAGAACTGAACTAGAACTGAACTAGAACTGAACTAGGACTGAACTAGAACTGAACGGACTGAACTAGAACTGAACTAGAACTGAACTAGAACTGAACTAGAACTGAACTAGAACGGAACTAGAACGGAACTAGAACTGAACTAGATACTAGAACTGAACTAGATCTGAACTAGAACTGAACTATAGTTTATTTTATTGTTTAGTTTATAGTCCCCTCTTGCCTATATTCTACTTTAGTCGAGTATAGTCCAGCCTATAACAAACTCTATAGTCTAGTCCATTGTCCACTCCAGGATGTAGTTTATAGTCTAGTCAATAGTCAACTCTATAGTCTATTCCATTGTCCAGACTATAATTTACTCGATAGTCTTGTTTATAGTCAATTCTATCATCTATATATTCTTATTGAGCATCATTAACTTGACATTTTTTTTCTCTTATTCACTTCATTGTTTTCCAAATTTGTAGTTATTATTTCCGCTCATCCTGTCGTATTTTGTTTCACTTTATATGCAAATTTTTTACCAGTTTATTATTAAATTATTACATTTTTTTGCACAATTTATTTACAATTAAATTTAGCACGTTATAGATACTTATAAACATTTATATTTCAGTTTCGGTATTTCCTTTATCTGCTGAAAATTGAAAACGACCAAACGTGTTAAATTTATTTTATTACTAAAGTGATATTTTGTTTAAATTTCCAAAAAAAACAACGTATAAGCAGAAAAAATGCAATTAAAACTTTACACTAGGATACAGAGAAATAATAACGTTAACAAATGCCAAAAACGTTACCTGATATAGTCCAAATATATTTTCCTAGAATGCAACTCACGTTAAACTAAATTTGGTTAAAACAATTGAGGCAAAGTCAATTGATAAGTTTATATGTATTGTAGTTTATACGTTTGCATACTACGTTATTTCGATCTTTTTTCACAAAAATTGCTCTTTTTAGAGGCATTTTCTATGTAGATTTCGTTAGTTGGCTTTTATTTTGTTTTTTGTTTACTAGCAACATGTAGCATGCAGATGCATGCAGCATTGTATGAACCAGGTATGTGTTTTGTTTTTTACGAACTAGTTGGAAGACTATAGGCGGTATAGATTAATTGAAAGTGACCTAAATTTGTAACAGAAAAAAATTTAACAGAAATAGTTCGATTGTAAAATTTTTGTTTCGGCAAATACCAAAAAAATGCAATTTTAAATTGTAAATTCTTTAATTTTCCTACGACTATGATAAAGTTGCTAAAATATGTTTTAAAGTTTCTAAGCTATTTTGGTGTTATTGAAAGGGAAATTTGCTAAATTAATGGAAAATAGCTTTTTGTTTTGGAAGTTTAGAAATGTTGCAATTTGCGGCAGATATTAAAAAAGGAAAGTTTTAATTTTAAATGAAAAGTGGTTTTGAAGTAATTGCTATTTAATACAGCGGAGAAAAATCATAAAAAATATATACTATATCATAAACTAGATTAAAGCCTAAACCACAGAATAGACTATAGACTTGCCCATAGACTAGACAATAGACTTGTCCATAGACTAGACTATAGAATAGTCTATTGATTAGAATATAGAATAGAATACGCTATAGACTATACTACAGATTGGAACATAGAATAGACTATTGATCAGACTAAACTAGACTAGACTATAGACTAGACTATAAACTATACTATAGAATAGGATATAGACTAGACTATAGACTATACTATTGACTATACTATAGACTAGACTATAGAATATACTATAGACTATACTATAGACTATATTATAAACTAGACTATAGACTAGACTATAGACTAGACTATAGACTAGACTATAGACTAGACTATAGACTAGACTATAGACTAGACTATAGACTAGACTATAGACTAGACTATAGACTAGACTATAGACTAGACTATAGAATATACTATAGAATAGACTGTAGACTAGACTAGACTATAGACTAGACTATAGACTAGACTATAGACTAGACTATAGACTAGACTATAGACTAGACTATAGACTAGACTATAGACTAGACTATAGACTAGACTATAGACTAGACTATAGACTAGACGATAGACTAGACTATAGACTAGACTATAGACTAGACTATAGACTAGACTATAGAATAGACTGTAGACTAGACTAGACTATAGACTAGACTATAGACAATACAATAGACTAGACTATAGACTAGACTATAGACTAGACTATAGACTAGACTATAGACTAGACTATAGACTAGACTATAGACTAGACTATAGACTAGACTATAGGCTAGACTATAGACTAGACTATAGACTAGACTATAGACTAGACTATAGACTAGACTATAGACTAGACTATAGACTAGACTATAGACTAGACTATAGACTAGACTATAGACTAGACTATAGACTAGACTATAGACTAGACTATAGAATAGACTGTAGACTAGACTAGACTATAGACTAGACTATAGACAATACAATAGACTAGACTATAGACTAGACTATAGACTAGACTATAGACTAGACTATAGACTAGACTATACACCAGACTATACACTAGACTATAGAATAGACTATATAATAGACTATAGACTAGACTATAGACTAGACGGTAGACTGACTGTAGACTAGACTATATACTAGACTATAGACTAGACTTTAGACTAGACTATAGACTAGATTATAGACTATACTATAGAATACAAAATAGTAGACGTATATATCGTCTATAGTCTATAGATTACTCAATAGTCTAGTCTAGTCTTTAATCTAGTCTATAGTCTAGTCTATAGTCTAATCTATAGTCTAATCTGTAGTCTAGTCTATAGCATAGTATTTTGGCTTTTCTATTGCCTAATCTATAGTCTAATATATAGTCAAGTCTATAGTCTAGTCTATAGTCTAGTCTATAGTCTAGTCTATAGTCTAGTCTATAGTCTAGTCTATAGTCTAGTCTATAGTCTAGTCTATAGTCTAGTCTATAGTCTAGTCTATAGTCTAGTCTATAGTCTAGTCTATAGTCTAGTCTATAGTCTAGTCTATAGTCTAGTCTATAGTCTAGTCTATAGTCTAGTCTATAGTCTAGTCTATAGTCTAGTCTATAGTCTAGTCTATAGTCTAGTCTATAGTCTAGTCTATAGTCTAGTCTATAGTCTAGTCTATAGTCTAGTCTATAGTCTAGTCTATAGTCTAGTCTATAGTCTAGTCTATAGTCTAGTCTATAGTCTAGTCTATAGTCTAGTCTATAGTCTAGTCTATAGTCTAGTCTATAGTCTAGTCTATAGTCTAGTCTATAGTCTAGTCTTTAGTCTAGTCTATAGTCTAGTCTATAGTCTAGTCTATAGTCTAGTCTATAGTCTAGTCTATAGTCTAGTCTATAGTCTAGTCTAATCTAGTCTATAGTCTAGTCCATAGTCTGGTCTATAGTCTAGTCTATAGTCTAGTCTATAGTATAGTCTATAGTCTAGTCTATAGTCTAGTCTATAGTATGGTCAATGTCTAGTCTATAGCTCTAGTCAATAGTCTAGTCTATAGTCTAGTCAATAGTTCTAGTCTATAGTCTAGTCTATAGTCTAGTCTATAGTCTAGTCTATAGTCTAGTCTATAGTCTAGTATCAAGTCTAGGTCTATAGTCTAGTCTATAGTCTGGTCTATAGTCTGGCGTCTATAGTCTGTCTATAGTCTAGTCTATAGTCTAGTCTATAGTCTAGTCTATAGTCTAGTCTATAGTCTAGTCTATAGTCTAGTCTATAGTCTAGTCTATAGTCTAGTCTATAGTCTAGTCTATAGTCTAGTCTATGGTCTAGTCAATAGTCTAGTCTATAGTCTAGTCTATAGTCTAGTCTAGTCTATGGTCTAGTCTATAGTCTAGTCTGTAGCCTAGTCTATAGCCTAGTCTGTAGTCTAGTCTGTAGTCTAGTCTGTAGCCTAGTCTGTAGCCTAGTCTATAGTCTAGTTTATAGTCTAATCTATAGTGTAGTCTATAGTCTAGTCTATAGTGTAGTCTACAGTCTAGTCTATAATTTAGTCTATAGTCTAGTCTATAGTCTAGTCTATAGTCTAGTCTATAGTCTAGTCTATAGTCTAGTCTATAGTCTAGTCTATAGTCTAGTCTATAGTATAGTCTATAGTCTAATCTATAGTCTAGTCTATAGTCTAGTCAATAGTCTGGTCTATA
This sequence comes from Lucilia sericata, assembly GCF_015586225.1. Lineage (NCBI taxonomy): Eukaryota > Metazoa > Arthropoda > Insecta > Diptera > Calliphoridae > Lucilia > Lucilia sericata. The sequence goes on from NW_023995004.1 coordinate 15,071, forward strand.
GTCTAGTCTTTAGTCTAGTCTATAGTCTAGTTTATACTCTAGTCCATAATCTATTCTATAGTCTAGTTGATATTCTATTCTATAGTCTGGCCTATAGTCTATGGTTTAGTCTATATCCGATTCTATAGTCTAGTCTATTGTCTAGTATATAGTCTAGTTTAGTGTATAGTCTAGTTTATAGTCTAATCTAGAGGTCTACGTTACAGGTTTTCCTATTAATATATACAGTTTTTAAATTTCCGTTGTTTTCATCACTTCTCTAATTTTAAATGTTGTTCTATTTTATTTTTTTCACGGCCTTTTCTTTTTCCACCTTTCATGAAAAGCAATTGTCACTAAGAGCTTTCAGCTGCCTCACTTTTTTAGTATTTTACGAAACCATTTATTGTTTAGAATTTCTGTAACAAAAAGGAACTTTGTATATATTTTGTTATCCTAGATTTTTTTAATATTTTCAAAAACTATTTGTTTCTGCTTTAATAAAACAAAACAATAGCAAGTCAAGGTTTCCACTAAATTTACGTAGAAAATTGTTATTATTGTTTGTAGATAGAGAAAAAAAAAAAAAACATTTTGTTTTTTTATAAAACAAAACAGTTTTTTCTTGTTTTAACTTTGTAACATTTTTCCACTCGACTTGAGGTTTTTATTAGAGAAAAAAGTGAAAATTCAAAAATATTAAATGTAAAATAGAAACTATGTAAAACTAAAACTATTCAGGGTTAGTTAAATAAAATAAAAAACATATTTAAATAATGCAAAATTTTCTCATAGAAAATTAATATGCAAATATGTTTTTATTATTTATTTCAAACAGAAAATTTTGATGAAAGAATTTTAAGCAACAAACTTTTTTCAAAACAAATGGTAACTAACAGTGGCAGCTAAAAGTAATGGCACAGTAAACACACAGAACAGTTTACGTTTTGTCATCAATTATTTAATAAAACTGATAGTATAGTACACTATAAAAGTTATGTCCCATCTTTATTTTTATATACAGAATTCTTTAATTTTACATCTTTACTTTTGTTACCCACTATATCGATACTTAATATATAACATAACGAAAAAATTGTTCAATAAGTGTTAATTGATTTGTCATTTTGTTGTTAAATAACTTATAGCAAAAAAACAACAACTACAACAATCCTATATTATTAATGTTAATTTATGTTGTCACTTTGTAAATTCTCAATGTCTAATGAATATTTCAAATACATTTTTTATTTATATGGAAATTTCTGTATTGAGTGTTCATTGCGTTTATATTTTTAATGTATTATATAATGAAGATTGATGTCAATAAATAAACTTTGATTAAGTATTTTTTTTTTTGGAAATTATTAGAATAAAGTCTAGAGATCTAGACAATAACTTTTAAAAGATTATGACATATTTCGTCTTAACATGAGAAAATGAGGCTTAACTTAAACAAGTTTTTCTTAATATTATGTAAAATTTTTTTAAACATTAGACTACAGAAAAAACTATAGAGTAAACAAAAGACTAAGCTACAAATAAGACTAGACCATAGACTAGACTATAGACTAGAATATAAACTAGACTATAGACTAGACTATAGACTAAACTATAGACTAGACTATAGACTAGACTATAGACTAGACTATAGACTAGACTATAGACTAGACTATAGACTAGACTATAGACTAGACTATAGACTAGAATATAGACTAGACCAGACTATAGACTAGGCTATAGACTAGACTATAGACTAGACTATGACTAGACTAAGGCTAGACTATAGACTAGACTATAGACTATACAATAGCCTAAACTATACACTAGACTATAGGGTAGACTAGACTATATACTAGATTATAGACTGGAACATAGACTATACAATAGCCTATAGACTAGACAATAGTCAGTAGACTAGACAATAGACTTTAGACTAGACTATAGACCAGACTATAGATTAAACTATAGACTAGACTATAGACTAGACTATAGACTAGACTATAGACTAGACTATAGACTAGATTATAGACCAAACTATAGACTAGACTATAGACTAGACTATAGACCAAACTATAGACTAGACTATAGACTAGACTATAGACTAGACTATAGACTAGACTATAGACTAGACTATAGACTAGACTATGGACTAGACTATAGACTAGACTATAGACTAGACTATAGACTGTACTATAGGCTAGTCTATAGACTAGACTATAGACTAGACTATAGACTAGACTATAGACTAGACTATAGACTAGACTATAGACTAGACTATAGACTAGACTATAGACTAGACTATAGACTAGACTATTGACTAGACTATAGACTAGACTATAGACTAGACTATAGACTAGACTATAGACTAGACTATACACTACACTATAGACTAGACTATAGACTAGACTTTAGACTAGACTATAGATTAGACTATAGACTAGACTATAGTCTAGACTATAGATTAGACTATAGACTAGACTATAGACTAGACTATAGACTAGACTATAGAATAGACTATAGACTAGACTATAGACTAGACTATAGGGTAGACTAGACTATAGACTAGACTAGACTATATGGTAGACTAAACTATATACTAGACTATAGACTAGACTTTAGACTAGACTATAGACTGGACTATAGACAATACTTTAGAATAGACTATAGACTAGACTATATACTAGACTATGGACTAGACTTCAGACTAGACTATACTATAGACTAGACTATAGACTAGACTATAGACTAGACTAGACTATAGACTAGACTATAGACTAGACTATAGACTAGACTATAGACTAGACTATAGACTAGACTATAGACTAGACTATAGACTAAACTTTAGACAAGACTATAGACTAGACTGTAGACTAGACTATAGACTGGACTATAGACTAGATTATAGACTAGACTATAGACTAGACTATAGACTAGACTATGGGCTAGACTATAGACTAGACTATAGACTAGACTTTAGACTAGACTATAGACTAGATTACTACTTTATAGCTCAGTCCACAGTCTATTCAATAGGCTAGTCTATACCCTCTAATATAGTATATTGCATAGCCTGTAGTCGAAGCTGCACTGTAGTCTGTAGTCTAGTCTGCAGTCTAGGTTACACTCTACTCTATAGTCTAGTCTATAGCATAGTCTAGTCTACTGCCTAGTCTGTAGCATAGTCTATAGTCTAGTCTACTGCCTAGTTCATAGGATAGCCTAGAACCTATAGACTATAGTCTGTTCTATTGTATAGACTGTAATCTAATCTATAGTCGAGTCTACAGTTTAGTCTGTTGTGTAGTCTGCAGTCTAGTCTATAATATAGTATATACTTTAGACTATAGCCTAGTCTGTAGTCTAGTCTTGGACCTAGTCCATAGTCTAGTATATAGTGTAGTCTATATTTTAGTCTACAATCTAGTCTACAGTCATATTTATAGTCTAGTATATAGGCTAGTCTATTGTCTGTTCTATAGCTTAGCCTATAGTCTAGTCTCTAGTCTATTGACTATAGTCTAGTCTATTGTATAGACTGTAGTCTAGCCTGTCTAGTCGATTTTATAGACTGTAGTCTAGCCTGTAGTCCAATCTAGACTGTAGTCTGCTGTCTAGTCTATAGTCTAGGGTACACTCTAGCCTGTTGTGTAGTCTAGTCTATAGTTTAGTGTACATCCTAGCCTATAGTCTATAGCCTAGTCTATAGTCTAGTCTATAGCTTATTCTATATTCTGTTCTATAGCATAGTCTATAGTCTAGTCTATAGCCTAGTCTATAGTCTAGTCTATAGTCTAGTCTATAGTCTAGTCAATAGCCTAGTCTATAGTCTAGTCTAAAGCCTAGTCTATAGTCTAGTCTATAGCCTAGTCTATAGTCTAGTCTATAGCCTATTCTATAGTCTAGTCTAATCTATAGACTAGTCTGTGGTCTGTTCTATAGTATAGTGTATAGTCTATTCTATAGCTTTGTCTATAATCTGGTTTATAGTCTAGTCTGTATTAAAATCTATGGTCTCTTTTGCGCTTGATAGCATAAAGTTCAGTCAGTCTTGTCCATAATATTGCCTTCCACTAGTCTAATATTAGTTGTTTCATATTACGTCAACCTTTAGCCTTTTTAAGCATCTCATCTGAACTGAATATATTTATTGCATAATTCACTAACAATAAATATTATTCTTTTTAAAATCCACTTTTCAAAATCACTCATTCATTCTTGCTCAAATATTCTCATATGTCATATACTATATTTAAATAAAATAAGAAAAAAAAAAAAAAAAACTGCAAACAATTATGGTGATTTTTACCTTAAGCTGCGGCGTTGCACAACTGTGTATTTTCTTGTCACAAAATCATTGACATTTATTGAATGATTTGCATACAATTGACCTTAAATGGTGTTTTCATTTTAATAGATTTTTGAAAAAAAAATTGTTTGTATTTTTTAAAAACGAAATACTTATTAGAAACACGCATATTTATTTTATTTACTTATGACATCATTGTTTAAACAAAAATGCACATTTTTATATATAATTTTTTTTTTGCATAAATTTTAAAACAAATGTTTTAAAATTAAATTTTAATCGAAAACATATTTTTTGCGTGTTTAAAGATAATTAAGTGAATTGTTTTGAAAAAAAAAAGTAAATAAATTATTTGCAAAATCAAGATAAGCGAAAACAAATAATTAAGATCTGGTTTTTAAAAGAGGACTTTTTTGAAGTTGTTTTTGAAGAAGTTTAATTATAGAAGTGCTTTTAAGAAAAAAAGTACTTTTTTGATAAAAGTACTTTTTTTTTAAAGTTAAGAAGTGAAGAAGTTTAAAAATAAAATTGCTTTTTAAAAAAAGTACATTTTTCAAAAAAGTACTTTTTTCAAAAAAGTACTTTTTCAAAAAAGTACTATTTTAGAAAAGTACTTTTTTCAAAACATGATATACTTTTAACTACAATTTCTTTAAATTAAAAATATATCTGAAATTTCTTTCTTAAAACTATTTTGCTTGAAAAAGTACTTTTTTGTTTACAATTCTTTGAATTTAAAAAAATCTCATTAAAATGTTAATATTTTGTAATTCAAAAAATTTAATTAATTTTTCTTTCTCTCTCTATAATTATTTATTTATTTACTTGAATATTATCTGAACGTGTGTGTTCTCTAGAATCGCCTTGAATATATTAGCGTCATTTTGAAATAGCGCAACAGTAAGGTAAATAAATTAATTGCATTTTTTTTTTTTCATTTATATGCAATTTATATTTTTGCAAAACAAACACATAAAAGTTTATATTATTTAGTTAAATTCACAGCAGATTTTATTTATAATTGTACAACTTTTAGTTAAAATGCAAAACAAACGTATTTATGAGTAATAATTTTTAATACATGCCAACAGCAGCAAAAATTATTAGTTATAATATAAAAGTTGAAAAGATAACAAATTAAGTGTCATTTATTTAAAATACACCGGTTTTTAGTACAGACAGACAGACAATACAACAACGCAATAAAAGGTGGTGATGTCACCTCTTCCACGCCACGTCCAAGGTATGTTAATGTAAAAGGCAGGCTATAAGCAAGAGTCACTTGTATTTAATACAAACTTAAAATAAAAATCAAAATGTTTATATGAATACTTAAATGATAAATAACTTGTATATAGTATATTCCCAAATCATTTGTCATTCGTCTTGAAATTTACCTAAACAGCCAGGATAGGAAAAATAGCAGCAACATTTTATAAAAATATCCTTTTTGTTAAACAAAACTTTCATAAAATGTTTCAAAAAATTGCTATAAATATTGGAGAATTTAGAAACTTTTTATTTTGTTTACCTTAACACTACTATTTAGTTAAACTCTGCTGTTTTGCCATAAAGGTGCTTTTCATGTTAGACAAACAAGCGTCAAGTTTTATAATTAATGATGCAAAAATTTTGCTTGAATAATAAAATGTATTTAAAAACAAGCTTGTTAACGGTAGTAGCGTAAATCAGTGAAGAGTCGAGACTTGGCAGAGATATAATGAGCAAAAATGTGTTAAAAAAAATTCCTTAAAATATCTTGTTTTAAGGAGGGGCTAGGCTATAGAAAAGTCTACACCGTAGACAAAACTATTAACTGCAATATAGACTAGATTATATCGATTCACATTAGATCTAGTTTAGTTCTAAATCTATTCTAGTTTTGTTCCAGTTCTGTTCTAGTTCTGTTCTAGTTGTGTTCTAGTTCTGTTCTAGTTCTGTTCTAGTTCTGTACTAGTTCTGTTCTAGTTCTGTTCTAGTTCTGTTCTAGTTCTGTTCTAGTTCTGTTCTAGTTCTGTTCTAGTTCTGTTCTAGTTCTGTTCTAGTTCTGTTCTAGTTCTAGTTCTGTTCTAGTTCTGTTCTAGTTCTGTTCTAGTTCTGTTCTAGTTCTGTTCTAGTTCTGTTCTAGTTCTGTTCTAGTTCTGTTCTAGTTCTGTTCCAGTTCTGTTCTAGTTCTGTTCTAGTTCTGTTCTAGTTCTAGTTCTGTTCTAGTTCTGTTCTAGTTCTGTTCTAGTTCTGCTAGTTCTGTTCTAGTTCTGTTCTAGTTCTGTTCTAGTTCTGTTCTAGTTCTGTTCTAGTTCTGTTCTAGTTCTGTTCTAGTTCTGTTCTAGTTCTGTTCTAGTTCTGTTCTAGTTCTGTTCTAGTTCTGTTCTAGTTCTGTTCTAGTTCTGTTCTAGTTCTGTTCTAGTTCTGTTCTAGTTCTGTTCTAGTTCTGTTCTAGTTCTGTTCTAGTTCTGTTCTAGTTCTGTTCTAGTTCTGTTCTAGTTCTGTTCTAGTTCTGTTCTAGTTCTGTTCTAGTTCTGTTCTAGTTCTGTTCTAGTTCTGTTCTAGTTCTGTTCTAGTTCTGTTCTAGTTCTAGTTCTGTTCTAGTTCTGTTCTAGTTCTGTTCTAGTTCTGTTCTAGTTCTGTTCTAGTTCTGTTCTAGTTCTGTTCTAGTTCTGTTCTAGTTCTGTTCTAGTTCTGTTCTAGTTCTGTTCTAGTTCTGTTCTAGTTCTGTTCTAGTTCTGTTCTAGTTCTAGTTCTAGTTCTGTTCTAGTTCTGTTCTAGTTCTGTTCTAGTTCTGTTCTAGTTCTGTTCTAGTTCTGTTCTAGTTCTGTTCTAGTTCTGTTCTAGTTCTGTTCTAGTTCTGTTCTAGTTCTGTTCTAGTTCTGTTCTAGTTCTGCTCTAGTTCTGTTCTAGTTCTGTTCTAGTTCTGTTCCAGTTCTGTTCTAGTTCTGTTCTAGTTCTGTTCTAGTTCTGTTCTAGTTCTGTTCTAGTTCTGTTCTAGTTCTGTTCTAGTTCTGTTCTAGTTCTGTTCTAGTTCGTTTCTAGTTCTGTTCTAGTTCAGTTCTAGTTCAGTTCTAGTTCAGTTCTAGTTCTGTTCTAGTTCTGTTCTAGTTCTGTTCTAGTTCTGTTCTAGTTCTGTTCTAGTTCTGTTCTAGTTTTGTTCTAGTACTGTTCTAGTTCTGTTCTAGTTCTGTTCTAGTTCTGTTCTAGTTCTGTTCTAGTTCTGTTCCAGTTCTGTTCTAGTTCTGTTCTAGTTCTGTTCTAGTTCTGTTCTAGTTCTGTTCTAGTTCTGTTCTAGTTCATTTCTAATTATGTTCTAGTTCTCTTTAAGTTATGTTCTAATCTAGTTCCAGTTTAATTCCTTATCAAATTAAACAAATATTCTGATGTATTTATCTTTTTACTTCTTAGTTAAAGTCACAACAAATAAGTCGACTCATTCTGTCTTTGATGTTGGTCGAAACCATATGACCTCAAACATCTTACTGTTGTGACACAAACAAATCAAATATTGTAGGTCATGCTAATGACTTGTCACCAACTGACATAACATCATTATGGTTCTTTATTTTTTACAAAATCCTTAAATCGTTTACAGAAGTTTTGCCAGAAAAAACTAAAACTTTTAATTGTCATTGACTTGTCTAACACACTACTTTGTTAAACTAACACAACTATGACGAACGGACAAAAAGAAAGTGTTGCAAATAAGCTGAAAAAAATATGTCAAAGCTGATATTAGAAAACTAGACCGTCCGTCATATACATGTAATAGAATGTAAGTAAACACTTGAAAAAGTTGTTGAATTTTGCTGCTACTGCTATCAAGACTTCTGGTCTAACAGTGTTTTTTTTTTAAAGCTTTTGAAAACCACAAAATAAATATGACACACTCTTACAAAACTTCAAATATATGAAAAAAATTAACGAAGAGAAAAAGCAAGATGGAATTGTATTTGTTATAAAAATAACTGAAATATATGTTGCCAAAAATAACATACATATGTACGTTGTATATCTATGGTCCATATCTTAAAGTGTCAGTTCAAAAAAAAAAAAAAAAAATTACAAAACAAACGAAAATTCTATAACAAACATTGTTTGTCAAGTACCCACTTCTGTTGTTGACATCAAGAAGATCCACTCAAGTTTTGTGTTGGTTTTTTTTTCAGTATTTTTTCGTTTGTTAAACATACACACAACTAGCACACTTATTTCTTTGAGTGCAGGGCTTTGTGGTATTTACGACAGCTCCCATGAGATTTAAAATGCGACTAGACTATACTATAGACTAGACTATAGACTATACAATAGACTAGCCTATAGACTAGACTATAGACTAGACTATAGACTAGACTATAGACTAGACTATAGACTAGACTATAGACTAGACTATAGACTAGAATATAGACTAGACTATAGACTAGACTATAGACTAGACTATAGACTAGACTATAGACTAGAATATAGACTAGACTATAGACTAGACTATAGAATAGACTATAGACTAGACTATAGACTAGACTATAGACTAGACTATAGACTAGACTATAGACTAGACTATAGACTAGACTATAGACTAGACTATAGACTAGACTATAGATTAGACTATAGACTAGACTATAGACTAGACTATAGACTAGACTATAGACTAGACTATAGACTAGACTATAGACTAGACTATAGACTAGACTATAGACTAGACTATAGACTAGACTATAGACTAGACTATAGACTAGACTATAGACTAGACTATAGACTAGATAGCAGACTATAGACTAGACTATAGACTAGACTATAGACTAGACTATAGACTAGACTATAGACTAGACTATAGACTAGACTATAGACTAGACTATACTAGACTATAGACTAGACTATAGACTAGACTATAGACTAGACATAGACTATAGACTAGACTATAGACTAGACTATGACTATACTATAGACTAGACTATAGACTAGACTATAGACTAGACTATAGACTAGACTATAGACTAGACTATAGACTAGACTATAGACTAGACTATAGACTAGACTATAGACTAGACTATAGACTAGACTATAGACTAGACTATAGACTAGACTATAGACTAGACTATAGACTAGACTATAGACTAGACTATAGACTAGACTATAGACTAGACTATAGACTAGACTATAGACTAGACTATAGACTAGACTATAGACTAGACTATAGACTAGACTATAGACTAGACTATAGACTAGACTATAGACTAGACTATAGACTAGACTATAGACTAGACTATAGACTAGACTATAGACTAGACTATAGACTAGACTATAGACTAGACTAGACTAACTATAGACTAGACTATAGACTATACTATAAACTAGACTATAGACTAGACTAGAGTAGACTAGACTAGACTAGACTAGACTATAGACTAGACTATAGACTAGACTATAGACTAGACTATAGACTAGACTAGACTAGACTAGACTAGACTAGACTAGACTATAGACTAGACTAGAGTAGACAAGACTAGACTATAGACTAGACTATAGGCTAGACTATAGACTAGACTATAGACTATCCTATAGACCAGACTATAGACTAGACTATAGACTAGACTATAGACTAGACTATAGACTAGACTATAGACTAGACTATAGACTAGACTGTAGGCTAGACTATAGACTAGACTATAGACTAGACTAAAGACTAGACTATAGACTAGACTATAGACTAGACTATAGACTAGACTATAGACTAGAATATAAACTAAACTATAGACTAGACTATAGACTATACTATAGACTAAACTATATACTAGACTATAAACTAGACTATAGACTAGACTATAGACTAGACTATAGACTAGACTATAAACTAGACTATAGACTAGACTACAGACTAGACTATAAACTAGACTATAAACTAGACTATAGACTAGACTATAGACTAGACTATAGACTAGACTATAGACTAGACTATAGACTAGACTATAGACTAGACTATAGACTAGACTATAGACTAGACTATAGACTAGACTATAGACTAGACTATAGACTAGACTATAGACTAGACTATAGACTAGACTATAGACTAGACTATAGACTAGACTATAGACTAGACTATAGACTAGACTATAGACTAGACTATAGACTAGACTATAGACTAGACTATAGACTAGACTATAGACTAGACTATAGACTAGACTATAGACTAGACTATAGACTAGACTATAGACTAGACTATAGACTAGACTATAGACTAGACTATAGACCAGACTATAGAATAGACTATTGACTAAAATATAATATATAGACTAGACTATGGACTAGACTATAGACTAGACTATAGACTAGACTATAGACTAGACTATAGACTAGACTATAGACTAGACTATAGACTAGACTATAGACTAGACTGTAGACTAGACTATAGACTAGACTATAGACTAGACTATAGACTAGATTATAGACTAGATTATAGACTAGATTATAGACTAGACTATAGACTAGACTATAGACTAGACTATAGACTAGACTATAGACTAGACTACAGACTAGACTATAAACTAGACTATAAACTAGACTATAGACTAGACTAGAATATAGACTAGACTATAGACTAGACTATAGACTAGACTATAGAATAGACTATTGACTAAAATATAGACTAGACTACAGACTAGACTATAGACTAGACTATAGACTAGACTATAAAGACTATAGACTAGACTATAGACTAGACTATAGACTAGACTATAGACTAGACTAAATATAGACTAGACTAGACTATAGACTAGACTATAGACTATACTATAGACTAGACTATAGACTAGACTATAGACTAGACTATAGACTAGACTATAGACTAGACTATAGGATAGACTATAGACTAGACTATAGGCTAGACTATAGACTAGACTATAGACTAGACTATAGGCTAGACTATAGACTAGACTATAGACTAGACTATAGACTAGACTATAGACTAGACTAAAGACTAGACTAGACTACATTATAGGCATCCTCGAACTGCAGGGTATAGCTTGCACAGTTTTTTCAAAGCTGCTTTTACTATTTGCAGTGGTAGTACTACTACTACTAGTCTTCCACATAGAGAATTCTTAATACTTTAACCTTGTTATGTTATTTTTCTAATTTCATTAAAGTAATTTAATCTTTTTATTTTAGTTTTTATTATTTCTCTATTCTAGCATATTTTCCTGCTTATTTTTGTTTGTGTTATTTTTTTCATAGAAAAAAAATTTTGTTTAAATGACCTTTTCCGCCATCGCTGAAGGGGCAGGAGAAGGTAAAATCCTTTTTTTATATTTCTGTTTCATTTACTTAGAAACGTAAAACAAAATGTGAAATAAATTGTGGGTTTTGAAGTTGTACAAAAAATTCTTTAGCTTCTTTCGTTACGTTATTCTGGGGAAAATTAGGTCATGTTTAATTTTTTTCTCTCATTTCTTTTTTTTTTTTTGTCCATTTGTTCAATGATTTTATTTTTAGTTTCATGCTGCAGCCATTTAACGTGAACATTTGGCCATTTCACGGTTTTAGGTTCCGTTCTTTTTTCTTGGTCTTCTTTTTTGCGTTTTTCCATTTTAACTAGGTAGGGGTGTTGTTTGTTGCCAGTAGTTGGCCCTTGGACAAACCTATTAAACGGTTGTCGCATTTCACGGTTATTGCATTTAGTTTTTCATTTCTGTTCTTTTTTCTAGCTTTTAAAATACTGCTACAATTGCTTGTTTATTTCATTTCCGTTTTATTTTTCTAGTTCTTTTGATTATTAGTGCTTTTTCTCGTTGCTTTTATCTGTTTTGGCATCTGCTTAGAGTTTTCAATGTCAGTTTGATTGGAGCCAAAAAACAATGAGAAAACAATTGCAAATATTTGTGTCCTTTTTTATTTATCTCAAATATAAAAAGTTAAATGTTGATCAAAACTATAAAGACTGCATTTAGAATACATCCCCTGTTCATTTATTTAAAATCAAAATTTATTCAAAATCCTAAAATCTAAAAGCTTCACATGTAATATTTTTTATAAGATTTTAATATTCATTTAAAAAGTAAACTAATAAAAACTTTATTTTTTTCTAGGTAACTAAGCCCATCTCGATAACCTTTGTCACTCAGGGTAACGTAAACGTACCGTATAATTAAACTCTAGCCCAAAGCTTTGCAAAAAAGCATTTGCCACAAAATTACGAAAAAACAACTTTTTAATTAAAATAGAGCTGAACTGTACAGAACAGAACTAGAACAGAACTGGAACAGAACTAGAACATAACTAGAACAGAACTAGAACAGAACTAGAACAGAACTAGAACAGAACTAGAACAGAACTAGAACAGAACTAGAACAGAACCAGAACAAAACTAGAACAAAACTAGAACAGAACTAGAACAGAACTAGAACAGAACTAGAACAGAACTAGAACAGAACTAGAACAGAACTAGAACAGAACTAGAACAGAACTAGAACAGAACTAGAACAGAACTAGAACAGAACTAGAACAGAACTAGAACAGAACTAGAACAGAACTAGAACAGAACTAGAACAGAACTAGAACAGAACTAGAACAGAACTAGAACAGAACTAGAACAGAACTAGAACAGAACTAGAACAGAACTAGAACAGAACTAGAACAGAACTAGAACAGAACTAGAACAGAAAAACAGAACTAGAACAGAACTAGAACAGAACTAGAACAGAACTAGAACAGAACTAGAACAGAACTAGAACAGAACTAGAACAGAACTAGAACAGAACTAGAACAGAACTAGAACAGAACTAGAACAGAACTAGAACAGAACTAGAACAGAACTAGAACAGAACTAGAACAGAACTAGAACAGAACTAGAACAGAACTAGAACAGAACTAGAACAGAACTAGAACAGAACTAGAACAGAACTAGAACAGAACTAGAACAGAACTAGAACAGAACTAGAACAGAACTAGAACAGAACTAGAACAGAACTAGAACAGAACTAGAACAGAACTAGAACAGAACTAGAACAGAACTAGAACAGAACTAGAACAGAACTAGAACAGAACTAGAACAGAACTAGAAGACAACTAGAAGACAACTGGAACACAACTACAACACAACTAGAACACAACTATAACACAACTAGAACAACTAGAACAATAGAACACAAACTAGAACACAACTAGAACACAACTAGAACACAACTAGAACACAACTAAACACAACTAGAACAGAACTAGAACAGAACTAGAACAGAACTAGAACAGAACTAGAACAGAACTAGAACAGAACTAGAACAGAACTAGAACAGAACTAGAAGAACTAGAACAGAACTAGAACAGAACTAGAACAGAACTAGAACAGAACTAGAACAGAACTAGAACAGAACTAGAACAGAACTAGAGAACTAGAACAGAACTAGAACAGAACTAGAACAGAACTAGAACAGAACTAGAACAGAACTAGAACAGAACTAGAACAGAACTAGAACAGAACTAGAACAGAACTAGAACAAACTAGAACAGAACTAGAACAGAACTAGAACAGAACTAGAACAGAACTAGAACAGAACTAGAACAGAACTAGAATAGAACAGAACAGAACTAGAACAGATCTAGAACGAACTAGAACAGAACTAGAACAGAACTAGAACAGAACTAGAACAGAACTAGAACAGAACTAGAACAGAACTAGAACAGAACTAGAACAGAACTAGAACAGAACTAGAACTAGAACAGAACTAGAACAGAACTAGAACAGAACTAGAAACAGAACTAGAACAGAACTAGAACAGAACTAGAACAGAACTAGAACAGAACTAGAACAGAACTAGAACAGAACAGAACTAGAAGAGAACTAGAACAGAACTAGAACAGAACTAGAACAGAACTAGAACAGAACTAGAACAGAACTAGAACAGAACTAGAACAGAACTAGAACAGAACTAGAACAGAACTAGAACAGAACTAGAACAGAACTAGAACAGAACTAGAACAGAACTAGAACAGAACTAGAACAGAACTAGAACAGAACTAGAACAGAACTAGAACAGAACTAGAACAGAACTAGAACAGAACTAGAACAGAACGAGAACAGAACTAGAACAGAACTAGAACAGAACTAGAACAGAACTAGAACAGAACTAGAACAGAACTAGAACAGAACTAGAACAGAACTAGAACAGAACTAGAAGAGAACTAGAACAGAACTAGAACAGAACTAAGAGAGAACTAGAACTAAATTGACTTTAATACATAACTATGTATGTATCTATGTGTCTACTTGCTTTAACAAGAAAATTTGTAAATTCTTATTCATTTATTTATTAAACAAATACAATTTATGAAAATATTTAGTTTTGTAAATAAGTTTTATAAAAAAAAACCTCAGCAACTTACCAAGGTCTTTTCTTTAATAAACAAGAAAACTTTAATAATTTCTAAGAAAATTGTTAAGAATTTTTTTCTTGTTTTTCTTATATCAATAAATGAAATTAAGCTTTCCTCTCTTTCTCTTTTAAATTTATTTAATAAAGTTAAATTTTATAGAATTTTGTTTATTTCTGAATGATTTCTTATTTGGTCACGACTTTGCTTAAATGAACAAATACAGATAAAATTTTATGCAAAAATATGTTGTCGTTTTTTAGAGAAAATAAATAAAATGTATTTTATATTTTTATTATATTTGTTCTTTTTTTTTTTTTGTGTTAAGCACAATCTAGATTATAAAGAGATAATAATTTTTTTCCTTATTTTGTTGTGTTTAATTTTTTTCCGAACAAAACAATTTTGAAAAAGCGTTAAACCATAAAAATGTTATAGAATACAAATATTTTAATGGTCGAGTTAAAAAGATGAATAATGTTGTGATTTGTCCCTTGATAATGTTTTGCAAAAGCTGGTTGGCAGGAATAGGTTTGGACTCTTAAAGGGTGGCCGTTTTATAATTGTTGTAACAAATATGCTGGCCACAGATAAGTATCTGAATGAAAAAACCTTCCCTGTTTTTCCAGAGAGATATGAATTTATTAATAGCAAACTGGGAAAAAATTGTCTACAATCTTTTGTCTTTTCATGATTATTTTTTTCTTCTTTATTTTGTAATTTGTTATGATTGTTTTCATTTATGATGAGTGAGTTGGTTTTTATTAGTTTTTTCTTATAATTTTAGCAAAAGATGTAGAAAACTAGAAATGAAAACAGATATAAAGATAATGATCATAATGGGGTTGTTGAAATAGTAGTAGTGATGGAGCAATAATAGGAATAAAAACTGTATGAACACACAAGAAATCAAAACAATAGTAATTTTTCCTTTACTTTAGTTTTGCTTTATGATAGAAGTTTTCTATAGTTGTTTTCAATTGAAAAAAAAAATATTAAGAAAAAAAAATATGATTGCTTCAATATGTCATGCAAGCAATAATAGTTTTTGTTGAAATTGTCGGGCTGCTTGTAAAATACCTGTAGGAAATTTGAAATATCGCTTGAGAATTGGTTCAGTTCGCATTCACAGTTATTCAAGTTAGAACAGAACTATAACAGAACAAGAATAGAACTAGAACAATACTTGAATAGAACTAGAACAGAACTAGAACAGAACTAGAACAGAACTAGAACAGAACTAGAACAGAACTAGAACAGAACTAGAACAGAACTAGAACAGAACTAGAACAGAACTAGAACAGAACTAGAACAGAACTAGAACAGAACTAGAACAGAACTAGAACAGAACTAGAACAGAACTAGAACAGAACTAGAACAGAACTAGAACAGAACTAGAACAGAACTAGAACAGAACTAGAACAGAACTAGAACAGAACTAGAACAGAACTAGAACAGAACTAGAACTAGAACAGAACTAGAACAGAACTAGAACAGAACTAGAACAGAACTAGAACAGAACTAGAACAGAACTAGAACAGAACAACAGAACTAGAACAGAACTAGAACAGAACTAGAACAGAACTAGAACAGAACTAGAACAGAACTAGAACAGAACTAGAACAGAACTAGAACAGAACTAGAACAGAACTAGAACAGAACTAGAACAGAACTAGAACAGAACTAGAACAGAACTAGAACAGAACTAGAACAGAACTAGAACAGAACTAGAACAGAACTAGAACAGAACTAGAAGACAACTAGAAGACAACTGGAACACAACTACAACACAACTAGAACACAACTATAACACAACTAGAACACAACTAGAACACATAGAACACAACTAGAACACAACTAGAACACAACTAGAACACAACTAGAACACAACTAAAACACAACTAGAACAGAACTAGAACAGAACTAGAACAGAACTAGAACAGAACTAGAACAGAACTAGAACAGAACTAGAACAGAACTAGAACAGAACTAGAACAGAACTAGAACAGAACTAGAACAGAACTAGAACAGAACTAGAACAGAACTAGAACAGAACTAGAACAGAACTAGAACAGAACTAGAACAGAACTAGAACAGAACTAGAACAGAACTAGAACAGAACTAGAACAGAACTAGAACAGAACTAGAACAGAACTAGAACAGAACTAGAACAGAACTAGAACAGAACTAGAACAGAACTAGAACAGAACTAGAACTAGAACAGAACTAGAACAGAACATAACTAGAACAGAACTAGAACAGAACTAGAACAGAACTAGAACAGAACTAGAACAGAACTAGAACAGAACTAGAACAGAACTAGAACAGAACTAGAACAGAACTAGAACAGAACTAGAACAGAACTAGAACAGAACTAGAACAGAACTAGAACAGAACTAGAACAGAACTAGAACAGAACTAGAACAGAACTAGAACAGAACTAGAACAGAACTAAAGAACTAGAACTAGAACAGAACTAGAACAGAACTAGAACAGAACTAGAACAGAACTAGAACAGAACTAGAACAGAACTAGAACAGAACTAGAACAGAACTAGAACAGAACTAGAACAGAACCAGAACTAGAACAGAACCAGAACTAGAACAGAACTAGAACAGAACTAGAACAGAACTAGAACAGAACTAGAACAGAACTAGAACAGAACTAGAACAGAACTAGAACAGAACTAGAACAGAACTAGAACAGAACTAGAACAGAACTAGAACAGAACTAGAACTGAACTAGAACTGAACTAGAACTGAACTAGAACTGAACTAGAACTGAACTAGAACTGAACTAGAACTGAACTAGAACTGAACTAGAACTGAACTAGAACTGAACTAGAACTGAACTAGAACTGAACTAGAACTGAACTAGAACTGAACTAGAACTGAACTAGAACTGAACTAGAACTGAACTAGAACTGAACTAGAACAGAACTACAACAGAACTAGAACTGTTCTAGTTCTTTTCTATTTCTGTTCTAGTTCTGTTCCATTTCTTTTCTGTTTATGTGTGAGTTCCAATTCAAAGTTCTAGTATTTCCTTCTAGGTTTCTTTTTCGTATCTATAATTTTTTTGCTATTCTAGTAGTTCTGTTGTTTCTGATGATGAGACATTTGTTGCAACAACCAAGTTTATTGTGATACATACTCAGACAAGAAATGTTATAATTTCACAGCAAGAAAAAATATGAAACAAATAAAAATGAATACACTGAAAAGAACACAATATGATGTGATGTAATATGAAATGATTGACAAGCAGATGTTGGTTAAATAGCAAAAAATATATAAAAAATATGAAAGTATTATTATAAAACAGCCATACAACTGAAGAATTGCAGACATCAAGAAATAAAAAAGATAAAAATCCAGATAAAGTAGAAATAAATAAATACAATAAGAAAATTATGCAATTTTTCATTACATCAAGCGGCAAATAATAATTTATGGATTTAAATTTATTGCTATTGGCTTTGTGAGTTATTTAAAGCAAAAAAAAACTTTTATTTACTCCTTTTGTTGAATTATTTTTATATTTTTGTTTTGCTGCTTTTTACAGAGAACAAATTTTACAATTTGTAAAGATTTACTCAAGCATATGCTTGAAGTTGCCAAGGCTACTTCCGTTTTTATTTGATTTCCTTTAAAAGGAAATTCAGTCTTTTCTCTTTTTTATTCTCTTGTCGTTTGATCCTTAACAAAAAACAGAACTGAATGAAGAACCTTTTTTTTTGTCATGGTCAACTTATTATAAATGTTTGGAATAAAAAAAAAAAAAATTATAAATTGTTGTTTAACAGAATTAAAGTTATTTAATTTGAGGTCAGGTTTAAGGGAAATTGAATAGGTTGGTATTGGCTTAAACGATTTTTTTTTTCAAAATTATTAAAGTTTGGTTGATATATTGGGCTGTTGCTTGTTTCTGAGTTTCATTTATATATTGACACCCGGTCACCTGTCAGCTGTTACTTGTGTAACCTGAGCTAAGTGTATGTCGCTTTTTTGTGTAACTTTTTCTTAAGGTGTGTCAAAGTTAGAACTTTTAAAAGCTTATTGATTTTCTAGACTTGCAACAGCAACAGGTGTGATATATAGACTTTCAACTGAATTCAAACATATAGATAGAAATGTAATCTCAATAATAAACAAAACTCTTAAATGTGTCAATAAAACAATATTTTCTTAAAGTATTTCTACTAAAAGCTCTTAAAAAGTCACAAACACTAACAATTTATTGAAAAGTAACAAACAAATAGAAATATTCAAAGTAATTTATTTCAAAATGTAACTGCCTGGACAAGACACTTTAAAACACTGTACTCCAGACCATAAACACCACACTTGTTGTAATGTAATATTTGTTTAATGTACTCTAGACAGACAGACATACAAACAAACAGATAGACAGCCTGTAAGCAAGTACTATGAATTTATGTATTTCTCTGTAATATTTATTCTTTTTTACTTTTACTATGAACGTGGTGGACAGACAGGTTAAGTGAAAAAATGCTCTAAAAGTACGCTCTAAAAAGCGAACTACAAAGCTGTCAAAAAACATTTAAATTGAAATAACGACACTTAAAATGTTGGTATGCTGAAAACACAAGATCACAGCAAAAAATATAACAGGCAGGGAACAAAGTAAATTATATAAAATATACACCGAAATTCTTTAACACATACTAACCATGTTGCGACAAAATAGATTTGGCATAAAAAATAGTATTAAAGACCTAAGGGAGATATGAGACGCAATGGAATTAAGTTCTGTTCTAGTTCAGTTCTAGTTCAGTTCTAGCTCAGTCCTAGTTCAGTTCTAGTTCAGTTCTAGTTCAGTTCTAGTTCAGTTCTAGTTCAGTTCTAGTTCAGTTCTAGTTCAGTTTCTAGTTCAGTTCTAGTTCAGTTCTAGTTCAGTTCTAGTTCAGTTCTAGTTCTAGTTCAGTTCTAGTTCAGTTCTAGTTCAGTTCTAGTTCAGTTCTAGTTCAGTTCTAGTTCAGTTCTAGTTCAGTTCTAGTTCAGTTCTAGTTCAGTTCTAGTTCAGTTCTAGTTCAGTTCTAGTTCAGTTCTAGTTCAGTTCTAGTTCAGTTCTAGTTCAGTTCTAGTTCAGTTCTAGTTCAGTTCTAGTTCAGTTCTAGTTCAGTTCTAGTTCAGTTCTAGTTCAGTTCTAGTTCAGTTCTAGTTCAGTTCTAGTTCAGTTCTAGTTCAGTCTAGTTCAGTTCTAGTCAGTTCTAGTTCAGTTCTAGTTCAGTTCTAGTCAGTTCTAGTTCAGTTCTAGTTCAGTTCTAGTTCAGTTCTAGTTCAGATCTAGTTCAGTTCTAGTTCAGTTCTAGTTCAGTTCTATTTCAGTTCTAGTTCAGTTCTAGTTCAGTTCTAGTTCAGTTCTAGTTCAGTTCTAGTTCAGTTCTAGTTCAGTTCTAGTTCTGTTCTAGTTCTGTTCTAGTTCTGTTCTAGTTATGTTCTAGTTCTGTTCTAGTTCTGTTCTAGTTATACCCACCATCAAAAAAGATGGGGGGTATATTGTTTTTGTCGTTTGTAACACATTGAAATATTCGTCTAAGACCCATAAAAGTGTATATATTCTGGATCCTTATTAGATTCTAAGACGATCTAGCCATGTCCGTCCGTCTGTCCGTCTGTCCGTCTGTCCGTCTGTCTGTCTGTCTGTCTGTTGAAAACACGATAGAGTCCAAACGGAAGTAGCTAGCGAGCTGAAATTTTGCACAGATACTTATAGTTGATGCAGTTTGTTTGGTATTGAAAATGGGCAATATCGGTCCACGATTTCGCCTAGACCCCATATAAGGCCCCCTTTAGAAAATGACTTTATCGCTCATAACTTGCTAAGGGAAGCATCAATAGCGGTGAAATTCGGCACAAACATGTTTTACGGGAACATAAATCTCTTCGTAGAATTTTATAAGGATCGGTCCGTAATTGACCCTACCCCCCATATAAAGTCCCCTTCAGAAAATGACTTTATCGCCCATAACTGGATAAAAGAAGCGTTAATAGCGGTGAAATTCGGCACAAACATGTTTTATGGGAACATAAATCTCTTTGTAAAATTTTATAAGGATAGGCCCATAATTGACCCTACCCATATAAAGTCCCCTGCAGAAAATGACTTTATCGCCCATAACTGGCTAAGAAAAGCATCAATTGCGGTGAAATTTGTCACAAAAATGTTTAATGAGAACTTAAATCTCTTTGTAAAATTTTACAAGAATCGGTCCATAATTGACCTTAACCCCCATATAAAGTCCCCTTTAGAAAATTACTTTATCGGCCATAACTGGCTAAGAGAAGCATCAATTGCGGTGAAATTTGGCACAAACAATCTATTTGTAAAATTTTATAAGATAGGAGGCGAAATTCGGCACAAACGTGTTTTATAAAAATTTAAATCTCTTCGTAAAATTTTATAAGGATCGGTTCATAATTGACCCTACCCCCCCCCCCCCCCATATAAGGTCCCCTTCAGAAAATGACTTTAAGGCTTATTACTGACTCAAAAATGTGAGTACATCGATGAATTTCGACATAAACAATTTTCGTATTAGCTAAAATCTCCCACTAAATTTTATGAGGATCGGTCTGTAATTGAGCCTACCCCCCTATAAAGTCCCCTTCAGATAATGACTTTAACGCTCATTACTGACTCAAAAATGCGATTACAGCAGTGGAAATCTACGTAAACAAGTTTTGTACTAGCCAAAAACTAAAAATCGTTTTAAATTTTAGAAGTATCGATCCATAATTGACTTATACGGGGGTGGGCGTATAGGGGCGCCTTTAACGATTCACTCCAGAGAATCACTTTAACGCTCATGTATGGCTCAAAAGTTCTTCCAAATTACGGTAGTGTTATAGGAACTGGAAGTTTTCAACTGAATTTGATGAGGATAACTAATCAAACACCCATTTTCGGTTCCCTTCAGATAAATATTTTAAACCTCATGACTGAATTAAAGATACAAGTACAGCTACATTAGATACAAATAATTATTGTATAAACCGACAAGGATAGGTCCATAAGTGACTCTACCCTCCATATAACCACTCTTACAAAAAAACAGTTTATGGTTATAAATATTGGATCAAACAAAATTAATATTTTTAATTCAGAAGAGCACGGTCCATGCTTAAGCCCTTATTAAATTCCCTCTACCAAATATTTCCCTGATGTTCATATTAATATCGACACATGATTCAACATAGAACGATAATATCAAAGTTTATTTATAAGGATGATTTGATGGTGGGTATATAAGATTCGGCATGGCCGAATATAACACTCTTACTTGTTCTGTTCTAGTTCTGTTCTAGTTCTGTTCTAGTTCTGTTCTAGTTCTGTTCTAGTTCTGTTCTAGTTCTGTTCTAGTTCTGTTCTAGTTCTGTTCTAGTTCAGTTCTACTTCAGTTCTAGTTAAGTTCTAGTTCAGTTCTAGTTCAGTTGTAGTTCAGTTGTAGTTCAGTTGTAGTTCAGTGTAGTTCAGTTCTAGTTCTGTTCTAGTTCAGTTCTAGTTCAGTTCTAGTTCAGTTCTAGTTCAGTTCTAGTTCAGTTCTAGTTCAGTTCTAGTTCAGTTCTAGTTCAGTTCTACTTCAGTTCTAGTTCAGTTCTAGTTCAGTTCTAGTTCTGTTCTAGTTCGTTCTAGTTCAGTTCTAGGTCAGTTCTAGTTCAGTTCTAGTTCAGTTCTAGTTCAGTTCTAGTTCAGTTCTAGTTCAGTTCTAGTTCAGTTCTAGTTCAGGTTCTAGTTCAGTTCTAGTTCAGTTCTAGTTCAGTTCTAGTTCAGTTCTAGTTCAGTTCTAGTTC
This sequence comes from Lucilia sericata, assembly GCF_015586225.1. Lineage (NCBI taxonomy): Eukaryota > Metazoa > Arthropoda > Insecta > Diptera > Calliphoridae > Lucilia > Lucilia sericata. Next base: position 37,523 of record NW_023995004.1, read on the forward strand.
AGTTCTAGTTCAGTTCTAGTTCAGTTCTAGTTCAGTTCTAGTTCAGTTCTAGTTCAGTTCTAGTTCAGTTCTAGTTCAGTTATAGTTCAGTCTAGTTCAGTTCTAGTTAGTTCAGTTCTAGTTCAGTTCTAGTTCAGTTCTAGTTCAGTTCTAGTTCAGTTCTAGTTCAGTTCTAGTTCAGTTCTAGTTCAGTTCTAGTTCAGTTCTAGTTCAGTTCTAGTTCAGTTCTAGTTCAGTTCTAGTTCAGTTTCTAGTTCAGTTCTAGTTCAGTTCTAGTTCATTCTAGTTCAGTTCTAGTTCAGTTCTAGTTCAGTTCTAGTTCAGTTCTAGTTCAGTTCTAGTTCAGTTCTAGTTCAGTTCTAGTTCAGTTCTAGTTCAGTTCTAGTTCAGTTCTAGTTCAGTCTAGTTCAGTTCTAGTTCAGTTAGTTCATTCTAGTTCAGTTCTAGTTCAGTTCTGTTCTGTTCTAGTTCAGTTCTAGTTCAGTTCTAGTTCAGTTCTTGTTCTGTTCTAGTTCAGTTCTAGTTCTGTTCCAGTTCTATTCTAGTTCTGTCCTAGTTCTGTTCTAGTTTTATTCTAGCTCTGTTCTAGTTCTGTTCTAGTTCTTTTCTAGTTCAGTTCTAGTTCTGTTCTAGTTCTGTTCTAGTTCTGTTCTAGTTCTGTTCTAGTTCTGTTCTAGTTCTGTTCTAGTTCTGTTCTAGTTCTGTTCTAGTTCTGTTCTAGTTCTGTTCTAGTTCTGTTCTAGTTCTGTTCTAGTTCTGTTCTAGTTCTGTTCTAGTTCTGTTCTAGTTCTGTTCTAGTTCTGTTCTAGTTCTGTTCTAGTTCTGTTCTAGTTCTGTTCTAGTTCTGTTCTAGTTCTGTTCTAGTTCTGTTCTAGTTCAGTTCTAGTTCTGTTCTAGTTCTGTTCTAGTTCTGTTCTAGTTCTGTTCTAGTTCTGTTCTAGTTCTGTTCTAGTTCTGTTTTAGTTCTGTTCTAGTTCTGTTCTAGTTCTGTTCTAGTTCTGTTCTAGTTCTGTTCTAGTTCTGTTCTAGTTCTGTTCTAGTTCTGTTCTAGTTCTGTTCTAGTTCTGTTCTAGTTCAGTTCTAGTTCTGTTCTAGTTCAGTTCCACTGCAGTTCTAGTTCGATTCTAATTCTGTGCTGATTCAGTCTAAAATTTCCCTTTTCGATTCTTTAAATTTTTATAACAAACAATTTATAAAACATTTAATTCTACATTTAGTCTACCTAATGTCAATAATGTTATTTACTTAGGAAATTTAAACACTAGCAGATTTACACGGTTTTTTAAACTGTTGCTCTTACTTTCGAGTATTTTTTGTTTTATTTTGCGCATAACAATTTTAGATGTTACCTAAAAGCTTTCTCCTTGACGATGTTTATTGTTGTTTTTAACTACCACCATGAAATAAAAAAGATGCAAACCATAACAATAACATCATGGGCCTGGTTGTGCCACACTTTTCACCAAAAATAGTTTGCCACAGTAATTCTAGCACATGCCACAAACAATAACAAACAAATACTTTCAGCTGGCTGAGTCAAAAAAAAAAGGAAAAGCAACAATAACAACAAGTATGTTTGGGTAAATTTATTAAAAAATGCATGTTATTATTATTGTAGTTATTTTTTGTTGTGGCAGAGTGAAGTGATACTTTGTTAAAACCGAAAAAAATAATAATAATAAAACAAACATAAACATATTTTTAATACTTACACTTGTAAATACGTTTCCGACAAAAACTGATGTTTTTTTACAAACATACATACATATGTATGTATATGTGCGTAAATGTGTAGTTTTTGTATTTGTATGGATGGTATAATGGCTTTGCAACAAATATTCTATATCCTTTTATGTTTGTAATACAGAAGAGTTGCTTGTTGCAATTGCAAAACGTAGTACAATGTGGCAGTAGTAAACAATAAAGAAAATGTATGTATATTTTAAATGGTTGGGATGGTGGCGATGGATGTATGAATGCATGAATGAATGGATGAATTGTTGCAAAGAATTGTGTTGATGGTTGTTGGTATAGTGATGGTGGTGGTGGCATGAAGACACAACAGAAAAAAAATACAAATTCTGTTAATGGTAGTGATGTTGTAAAGTACACTTTTGTTTATGTATGTTTTTTTTCTGTTTTGTTTGTTGTTATTGCTGTTGTTTTGTCGAGTATATGTTTAATATACATTCCATATAAAAGCTATATGCTTGAATGCTTGTTTTTGGTGCATGCCACTCACTCAGTCACTCATTCTACCAAACAACTAACCAGGCAAATGAATATACAGACAGACAGATAGACGTACTAGCAAAACGTCAGCCAAATAAACAGATAGACAACAAAAAACAAACACCTTGATGTTGAAATATAATGTATCCATGAAGTTTTTGAGCTTTTTTAACATTTATTTCTTATATTTTTGTAAATTTTTTGTAGAATTTTTTTTTTGCGAAAAAATTTCGTTATGTAAAACGTGAGAAATTTGCAAGTGTGTACTTTTTGTATGTAAACAATGCTTTATTGTGCAAATAAACAAAGAATGAATACATTTTAACAAAATTTTTACCAGAGTATTGTTAAAATGTGTCTGCAAAATGGAAATTGTTAAAATAAATGTGGTTTATTTATAAAAGAAAAAATAATTTACAAATTTCAATTTCAAATTTTATTATAAAATAAAAGTGAAAATATTTGAGAAATGTAATTAAAAACTTATATACAACATAGTCGGTAAATAACAACAAAACCTAAGACAAATAATAAAACTGAAATCTTTACAGAGTAGAGACTATAGTCAGGCCAGAATATAAAATATTGTCTGATCAGAGTAGAGGATATAGTTAAAACTATAGCCTGGCCACAGTATAGAACCGACTATAGTCTGGTTAGAGAACCGACTATAGCTCGTTAGATAACCGACTATAGTCTGGTTAGAGAATCGACTATAGTCTGGTTAGAGAACCGACTATAATCTAGCCAGAATACAGACTATAATCTAGCCAGAATACAGACTATAATCTGGCCAAAGTAAAGACTATAGTCCTGCCAGAGTACAGACTATAGTCCTGCCAGAGTACAGACTATAGTCCTGCCAGAGAACAGACTATAGTCTGGCCAGAGTACAGACTATAGCTAAAGTACAGACTATAGCTAAAGTACAGACTATAGTCTGGCTAGAGTACGGACTATAGTCTGGCTAGAGTACAGACTATAGTCTGGCCAGAGTACAGACTATGGTCCGGCCAAAGTATAGACTATAGTCTGGCCAGAGTATAGACTATAGTCTGGCCAGAGTATAGACTATAGTCTGGATAGAATACAGGCTGTAGTCTGGCTAGAGTACAGGCTATAGTCTGGCTAGAGTACAGACTGTAGTCTGGCTAGAGTACAGACTGTAGTCTGGCTAGAGTACAGACTGTAGTCTGGCTAGAGTACAGTATGTAGTCTGGCTAGAGTACAGTATGTAGTCTGGCTAGAGTACAGTATGTAGTCTGGCTAGAGTACAGTATGTAGTCTGGCTAGAGTACAGACTGTAGTCTGGCTAGAGTACAGACTGTAGTCTGGCTAGAGTACAGACTGTAGTCTGGCTAGAGTACAGACTGTAGTCTGGCTAGAGTACAGACTGTAGTCTGGCTAGAGTACAGACTGTAGTCTGGCTAGAGTACAGACTGTAGTCTGGCTAGAGTACAGACTGTAGTCTGGCTAGAGTACAGACTGTAGTCTGGCTAGAGTACAGACTGTAGTCTGGCTAGAGTACAGACTGTAGTCTGACTAGAGTACAGACTGTAGTCTGGCTAGAGTACAGACTGTAGTCTGGCTAGAGTACAGACTGTAGTCTGGCTAGAGTACAGACTGTAGTCTGGCTAGTGTACAGATTGTAGTCTGGCTAGAGTACAGACTGTAGTCTGGCTAGAGTACAGACTGTAGTCTGGCTAGAGTACAGACTGTAGTCTGGCTAGAGTACAGACTGTAGTCTGGCTAGAGTACAGACTGTAGTCTGGCTAGAGTACAGACTGTAGTCTGGCTAGAGTACAGACTGTAGTCTGGCTAGAGTACAGACTGTAGTCTGGCTAGAGTACAGACTGTAGTCTGGCTAGAGTACAGACTTTAGTCTGGCTAGAGTACAGACTGTAGTCTGGCTAGAGTACAGACTGTAGTCTGGCTAGAGTACAGACTGTAGTCTGGCTAGAATACAGACTGTAGTCTGGCTAGAGTACAGACTGTAGTCTGGCTAGAGTACAGACTTTAGTCTGTCTAGAGTACAGACTGTAGTCTGGCTAGAGTACAGACTGTAGTCTGGCTAGAGTACAGACTTTAGTCTGTCTAGAGTACAGACTGTAGTCTGGCTAGAGTACAGACTGTAGTCTGGCTAGAGTACAGACTGTAGTCTGGCTAGAGTACAGACTGTAGTCTGGCTAGAGTACAGACTGTAGTCTGGCTAGAGTACAGACTGTAGTCTGGCCAGAGTACTGACTATAGTCTGGCCACTGTACAGACTGTAGTCCGGCCTGACTAGATTTAATTTATTAATTATATTTTTAAAAAATTAATTAAGTAAATGAATTGTGTTACATTTCTCTTTTGCTTATCAGTAATAATTTCATCATTTTGTACAACAAAAAAATGTTGTTTAATTAAGAGAAAGTTTTAATGTTTAACTTATCTCAGATACAAATCTTAATATGTTTAGATACATATTTAAATAAACAAGCAAAGCAATTTAAGAAAACTAAAACAAATCAATGTTTGAATTAAGCCGACACATAGTCAAATAAATAACAAAATAAATAAATCAAATTTTCTCATTCATAAAAACATTTTCTCATGCTGAACTTAGCTTTGAAAAAGCAAAACTTTAACTCCAATTTAACTAAACAATTTAAATGCTAAGAACACTTGCAATTTATGTAAATTTAAAATAAATTTTTTGGCACTTGTTTTTTAAATATATTTTTACTTCATTTAACTCCCCTTTCCCAGCCAAGAGCGCATTTGCCAAACAGACATTAAGATTTATAGTCTCAACGGGTTTTTAATGGCAACAATTTTATGTCGTTTTCAGTCTTAACAAATACATATAAATATTTTTTTTTTTCTAAATTAAGCTTCGAGCGCAAAAAAACTCTAACAAACAGGTTAGATTATTTGTATTTATTTATATAAATTTTGTTTATTCTAAATCTACTTTAGTTAAATTTATTTTGTTACCTTTTGTCTTGCCCTCCATAACATGCAGGGTCATGATTTCATTTCTCACACTTAACTCGGCTTAAACAAATGATCACTGTTCTAAGTGAGCCAGCAGAAAAACTGTGTTTAAAAACCTGTTAAAGATTATTATAATAAATTACTTAACAAAAAGTAGTTATATTCGACAAAAACTCAGTTTTTTTTTTTTGTAAAAAAAACGCGCAACAAAATTTGGTATAATTATCAGCAATTTATAGCAAACATTTAAGATAATTTACGTCAAATTTGTGATTTTTTCATTTTTCTTTAAGCACGTCTGGCATTTGAAGCTTAGTTGCAAAACATAATTTTATAAATGATGTATTAAGATAATATTGTGTTTTTCTTAAAAAAATACTTTTTAAGTGGCAGACTTAGATGACATAATCTAAAATATATCTTGCATAATACTACCTAATTGCTAAATACTTAAAATCTGTAATTTTTTTGTAAACATAATACTTTTAGCTCGCGTTTAATACTAGATTAGTAGGAGCACACTTGCAGTTCAGTTCTGGTTCAGTTTTAGTTCAGTTTTAGTTCAGTTCTAGTTCAGTTGTAGTTTAGTTCTAGTTTAGTTCTAGTTCAGTTCTAGTTCAGTTCTAGTTCAGTTCTAGTTCAGTTCTAGTTCAGTTCTAGTTCAGTTCTAGTTCAGTTCTAGTTCAGTTCTAGTTCAGTTCTAGTTCAGTTCTAGTTCAGTTCTAGTTCAGTTCTAGTTCAGTTCTAGTTCAGTTCTAGTTCAGTTCTAGTTCAGTTCTAGTTCAGTTCTAGTTCAGTTCTAGTTCAGTTCTAGTTCAGTTCTAGTTCAGTTCTAGTTCAGTTCTAATTCAGTTCTAGTTCAGTTCTAGTTCAGTTCTAGTTCAGTTCTAGTTCAGTTCTAGTTCAGTTCTAGTTCAGTTCTAGTTCAGTTCTAGTTCAGTTCTAGTTCATTCTAGTTCATTTCTAGTTCTGTTCTAGTTCTGTTCTAGTTCTGTTCTAGTTCTGTTCTAGTTCTGTTCTAGTTCTGTTCTAGTTCTGTTCTAGTTCTGTTCTAGTTCTGTTCTAGTTCTGTTCTAGTTCTGTTTCTAGTTCTGTTCTAGTTCTGTTCTAGTTCTGTTCTAGTTCTGTTCTAGTTCTGTTCTAGTTCTGTTCTAGTTCTGTTCTAGTTCTGTTCTAGTTAGTTCTGTTCTAGTTCTGTTCTAGTTCTGTTCTAGTTCTGTTCTAGTTCTAGTTCTGTTCTGTTCTAGTTCTGTTCTAGTTCTGTTCTAGTTTCTGTTCTAGTTCTGTTCTAGTTCTGTTCTAGTTCTGTTCTAGTTCTGTTCTAGTTCTGTTCTAGTTCTGTTCTAGTTCTGTTCTAGTTGTTCTAGTTCTGTTCTAGTTCTGTTCTAGTTCTGTTCTAGTTCTGTTCTAGTTCTGTTCTAGTTCTGTTCTAGTTCTGTTCTTCTGTTCTAGTTCTGTTCTAGTTCTGTTCTAGTTCTGTTCTAGTTCTGTTCTAGTTCTGTTCTAGTTCTGTTCTAGTTCTGTTCTAGTTCTGTTCTAGTTCTGTTCTAGTTCTGTTCTAGTTCTGTTCTAGTTCTGTTCTAGTTCTGTTCTAGTAGTTCTAGTTCTGTTCTAGTCTGTTCTAGTTCTGTTCTAGTTCTGTTCTAGTTCTGTTGTTCTAGTTCTGTTCTAGTTCTGTTCTAGTTCTGTTCTAGTTCTGTTCTAGTTCTAGTTCTGTTCTAGTTCTGTTCTAGTTCTGTTCTAGTTCTGTTCTAGTTCTGTTCTAGTTCTGTTCTAGTCTGTTCTAGTTCTGTTCTAGTTCTGTTCTAGTTCTGTTCTAGTTCTGTTCTAGTTCTGTTCTAGTTCTGTTCTAGTTCTGTTCTAGTTCTGTTCTAGTTCTGTTCTAGTTCTGTTCTAGTTCTGTTCTAGTTCTGTTCTAGTTCTGTTCTAGTTCTGTTCTAGTTCTGTTCTAGTTCTGTTCTAGTTCTGTTCTAGTTCTGTTCTAGTTCTGTTCTAGTTCTGTTCTAGTTCTGTTCTAGTTCTGTTCTAGTTCTGTTCTATTCTGTTCTAGTTCTGTTCTAGTTCTGTTCTAGTTCTGTTCTAGTTCTGTTCTAGTTCTGTTCTAGTTCTGTTCTAGTTCTGTTCTAGTTCTGTTCTAGTTCTGTTCTAGTTCTGTTCTAGTTCTGTCTAGTTCTGTTCTAGTTCTGTTTCTGTTCTAGTTCTGTTCTAGTTCTGTTCTAGTTCTGTTCTAGTTCTGTTCTAGTATCTAGTTCAGTTCTAGTTCAGTTCTAGTTCAGTTCTAGTTCAGTTCTAGTTCAGTTCTAGTTCAGTTCTAGTTCAGTTCTAGTTCAGTTCTAGTTCAGTTCTAGTTCAGTTCTAGTTCAGTTTCTAGTTCATTCTAGTTCAGTTCTAGTTCATCTATCAGTTCTAGTTCAGTTCTAGTTCAGTTCTAGTTCAGTTTCTAGTTCAGTCTAGTTCATTCTAGTTCAGTTCTAGTTAGTCAGTTCTAGTTCAGTTTCTAGTTCAGTTCTAGTTCAGTTTAGTTCTAGTTCAGTTCTAGTTCAGTTCTAGGTTCAGTTCTAGTTCAGTTCTAGTTCAGTTCTAGTTCAGTTCTAGTTCAGTTCTAGTTCAGTTCTAGTTCAGTTTCTAGTTCAGTTCTAGTTCAGTTCTAGTTCAGTTCTAGTTCAGTTCTAGTTCAGTTCTAGTTCAGTTCTAGTTCAGTTCTAGTTCAGTTCTAGTTCAGTTCTAGTTCAGTTCTAGTTCAGTTCTAGTTCAGTTCTAGTTCAGTTCTAGTTCAGTTCTAGTTCAGTTCTAGTTCAGTTATTCAGTTCTAGTTCAGTTCTAGTTCAGTTCTAGTTCAGTTCTAGTTCAGTTCTAGTTCAGTTCTAGTTCAGTTTCTAGTTCAGTTCTAGTTCAGTTCTAGTTCAGTTCTAGTTCAGTTCTAGTTCAGTTCTAGTTCAGTTCTAGTTCGTTCTAGTTCAGTTCTAGTTCAGTTCTAGTTCAGTTCTAGTTCAGTTCTAGTTCAGTCCTAGTTCTTCAGTTCTAGTTCAGTTCTAGTTCAGTTCTAGTTCAGTTCTAGTTCAGTTCTAGTTCAGTTCTAGTTTCAGTTCTAATTCAGTTCTAGTTCGTCTAGTTCAGTTCTAGTTCAGTTCTAGTTCAGTTCTAGTTCAGTTCTAGTTTCAGTTCTAGTTCAGTCTAGTTCGTTCTAGTTCAGTTCTAGTTTCAGTTCTAGTTCAGTTCTAGTTCAGTTCTAGTTCAGTTCTAGTTCTGTTCTAGTTCTGTTCTAGTTCTGTTCTAGTTCTGTTCTAGTTCTGTTCTAGTTCTGTTCTAGTTCTGTTCTAGTTCAGTTCTAGTTCAGTTCTAGTTCAGTTCTAGTTCAGCTCTAATTTAGTTCTAGTTCACAGTACTATAGATTTCGGGAGTACAGAATATAGTACAGACTTTAGCCTGAACTAGGTCTGTAGTTTGGCCAGAGTTAAGGCTATATACTGTCTAGAGTAGATACTATTGCCTGGCTAGATTATAAGCATCATTTAAATAAAATTGCCATTTACCTTCCATCTAATGGCTTCATACAAAATGCAACAAATAAACAACCCACGAAATAAAATAAATACGAAAAAAACACATAATACTTTTAAGTATCTAAAAACGAAAGTTCAAAGTTTGTATATTTTAAAAGCAAAAAAATTGAAATAAAATACATCTTAAACATGTTGACACATACGCCGGGCATGTGTCACGATCATATAAAAAAAGCACTTTTATTTTCTGGCATTTTTAGTATTATTTTCACTTGAAATTTATTTATTTATTTACTTTTTTTAACGCCAAAGAAAAACTTATACAATTTCAAATGTGTCACAAAACAAATAGACAACACAAAGACTGAAAAAAAATTAAAAGCTTTAAATGAAAAAATAAGAAAAAAACGAAAGTGATTGTGTTTAGGTGGAGGAGAATCCCCACATAAAAGAAACGAAATATTTTTAATAGTTTCGGTAGAAAAAAAATTGTAACAAATGTCTCAATGGCAAAGGCATAACATGTGTTATAATTTATGGAAATAATGCGCCACACACAACCAGCATATTTTTCTTTTGTGTGGCGGTGGTGGCATTGCATTTCTAATGATCACACTAAAGTATGCCACCGATCTTGAAATCTAGATGATTATAAACGTCATCATCATAGTGTTGATTTTAATGGTGATCATGGGCATGATTATAAGAGATTTTTATTTTAAATTACGAGGGAGGGGGAAAGCTTTTATTGAAACTGAAATGCGATCTGTTAAATAATTTATGACTGTATTATGATTCAGTTTTTCCTAACGAACAAGTATTTTGAATATATTACATTTACATTTTAAATTGTTTAATTTTTAAATGATTTTTTGAAAAAAAGCCATTAAACAATCACTATAATTGCTTTATAAATCAATAAGAAATAATAAAGTTATTAAAAAATTTCAAAGACAAATCTCTGTATAAATAATAATTTCTGATTACATGATAAAAATTTGTTTAATTTTTTCGTGATTGGCTTATGTATTGTAAGTACTCTACATGTGTGTTATAATTGTTATACATTTTTTTTTTGTGAAATATATAAAAGTTTTTCTCTGCCCGTCTTTATTCGACAATAACTAATTGTTAGGCCTACTACTACAATGCGAAATTTTCGAAATATAGAAAGTGTGAGTAAAATTTATTTCTTTATAAAAGTATTTAAAAATCCACCCTGATTTGTACTGAAAACAATAGAAAGTTTAACAATTACAAAAACTCATTAAATCAAACAATAAATAGAAAGATTAAATAAATTTAATGGATAAAAACGAAGTATTACAGACGTATACAGACGCTACAGGAATCGATACAATATTTTGAACATAAAAAGTAGAGTCTGGTGAAAGTAGAACTGGAACCGAAATCAGATAATAACTAGATAATGAATAGAACTGAACTAGATTTAAACTAGAGCTAGACTAAACTAGAGCTAGAACTGACAACTAGAACTGAACTAGAACTGAACTAGAACTGAACTAGAACTGAACTAGAACTGAACTAGAACTGCACTAGAACTGAACTAGAACTGAACTAGAACTGAACTAGAACTGAACTAGAACTGAACTAGAACTGAACTAGAACTGAACTAGAACTGAACTAAAACTGAACTAGGACTGAACTAGAACTGAACTAGAACTGAACTAGAACTGAACTAGAACTGAACTAGAACTGAACTAGAACTGAACTAGAACTGAACTAGAACTGAACTAGAACTGAACTAGAACTGAACTAGAACTGAACTAGAACTGAACTAGAACTGAACTAGAACTGAACTAGAACTGAACTAGAACTGAACTAGAACTGAACTAGAACTGAACTAGAAACTGAACTAGAACTGAACTAGAACTGAACTAGAACTGAACAAAACTGAACTAGAACTGAACTACTAACTGAACTGAACTAGAACTGAACTAGAACTGAACTAGAACTGAACTAGAACTGAACTAGAACTGAACTAGAACTGAACTAGAACTGAACTAGAACTGAACTAGAACTGAACTAGACTGAACTAGAACTGAACTAGAACTGAACTAGAACTGAACTAGAACTGAACTAGAACTGAACTAGAACTGAACTAGAACTGAACTAGAACTGAACTAGAACTGAACTAGAACTGAACTAGAACTGAACTAGAACTGAACTAGAACTGAACTAGAACTGAACTAGAACTGAACTAGAACTGAACTAGAACTGAACTAGAACTGAACTAGAACTGAACTAGAACTGAACTAGAACTGAACTAGAACTGAACTAGAACTGAACTAGAACTGAACTAGAACTGAACTAGAACTGAACTAGAACTGAACTAGAACTGAACTAGAACTGAACTAGAACTGAACTAGAACTGAACTAGAACTGAACTAGAACTGAACTAGAACTGAACTAGAACTGAACTAGAACTGAACTAGAACTGAACTAGAACTGAACTAGAACTGAACTAGAACTGAACTAGAACTAGAACTGAACTAGAACTGAACTAGAACTGAACTAGATCTGAACTAGAAACTGAACTAGAACTGAACTAGAACTGAACTAGAACTGAACTAGAACTGAACTAGAACTGAACTAGAACTGAACTAGAACTGAACTAGAACTGAACTAGAACTGAACTAGAACTGAACTAGAACTGAACTAGAACTGAACTAGAACTGAACTAGAACTGAACTAGAACTGAACTAGAACTGAACTAGAACTGAACTAGAACTGAACTAGAACTGAACTAGAACTGAACTAGAACTGAACTAGAACTGAACTAGAACTGAACTAGAACTGAACTAGAACTGAACTAGAACTGAACTAGAACTGAACTAGAACTAGAACTGAACTAGAACTGAACTAGAACTGAACTAGAACTGAACTAGAGCTGAACTAGAACTGAACTAGAACTGAACTAGAAATGAACTAGAACTGAACTAGAACTGAACTAGAACTGAACTAGAACTGAACTAGAAATGAACTAGAACTGAACTAGAACTGAACTAGAACTGAACTAGAACTGAACTAGACTGAACTAGAACTGAACTAGAACTGACTAGAACTGAACTAGACTGAACTAGAACTGAACTAGAACTGACTAATCTCTGCAGATTATTGTATATACTCTGTATGTACTTTACTTCGAATATAATATAGTCTCTATAGTGTATCTTAGCCTATAATATATATATGTAATTCATTTGCCAACAACTGCTTTAATGCAAATGAAAAACCATTTGTAACCTAAACCCCCTAAAAAGGTTAAGTATAAACTCTCCAAGTCCTACATATAAAAACATTTGCTATAAGCATCATTTTAATTGCCCTTAACATTAAAAACACAAAAAACTCTACATTAAATATTATTGTTGTTACGTTTGCTACATTTGCATTACAATATTTTCACCAAAAACAATAATCATTAAAAACAGCATAATTTTGCTGCTTTCAGTAAATGTGTGACAGGGCTCTCAAATAAATGCCTAATGAAAGTTTGCCAGTATTAGTCCGAAGAGCGCGTGTGTATTTTGTGCACTGCACACTCAATGACCATTGTTAACAAACACCCCTTGAAAAATAAATGTTGCAAATTTGCTACAAAGAACAGAAAAGCAAACAATAAAAACAGAGCCAAAATCTTTATCTTGAAAAATTAACACAAAATGCAAACAAAAAAGCAAATAAAAGAGAAAAACATTAAAAAATTTTAATATTGATGAGGGTGTGTGGACTTGGAATGCATTAATGACACTCATTCTTCTCGCAATTGCATTGTAATTGTGCACAATTTATGCATGTAGGTTTAACAGCTGTCCATTGCATTGCATATTTCGTAAGCTGCATAGTTTTATTATTATTGCAACACATTTTTTATGGCAAATAAATGTATATTTTTGAAATAAAATTTTATTGGAATTGCTACAGAAATTCTTAGTGGCAGCAATTGAAATAAAAGAATTAGAGCTAGAGATTGAAAGGGAAGATAATGTGTAATTTAGCAGACATGCAGAGCCTTTGAAGTATTAGTCAATAAATTATTTAATAAAATGTGAAAAATGTCTTTAATTGCAGATATAACAGCAAACTAAGGGTCAAAGGTCATTAATTCGACAAAAACTGTTCACAGTTTGTGACAAATAGAATCAGTAGTTTCATATATTAATGACTATAATATGTCTAGACTGTGGACTAGACTAGAGATTAGACTATACTATTGAAAAAAGTATAGACTAGACTATACACTACACTATAGACAATGAAATAGACTAAAGACTAGACTATAGAATAGACTAAAGACTAGACTATAGACTAGACTATAGTCTAGACTATAGGCTAGACTATAGACTTGACTATAGACTAGACTATAGACTAGACTATAGACTAGACTAGACTATAGACTAGTCTATAGACTAGATTATAGACTAGACTAGTAGACTATACTATAGACTAGATTATAGACTAGACTAGTAGACTATACTAGACTAGACTATAGACTAGACTGTAGACTAGACTATAGACCAGACTATAGACTAGACTATAGACTAGACTATAGACTAGACTATAGACTAGACTATAGACTAGACTATAGACTAGACTTTAGACTAGACTATAGACTAGACTATAGACTAGACTATAGACTAGACTAGAGACTAGACTATAGACTAGACTATAGACTAGACTATAGACTAGACTATAGACTAGACTATAGACTAGACTATAGACTAGACTATAGACTAGACTATAGACTAGACTATAGACTAGACTATAGACTAGACTATAGACTAGACTATATACTAGACTATAGACTAGACTATAGACTAGACTATAGAATAGACCATAGGCTAGACTATAGACTTGACTATAGACTAGACTGTAGACTAGACTATAGACTAGACTATAGACTGACTATAGAAATAGACTAGACTATAGACTAGACTATAGACTAGACTATAGACTAGACTATAGACTAGACTATAGACTAGACTATAGACTAGACTAGACTAGACTATAGACTAGACTATAGACTAGACTATAGACTAGACTATAGACTAGACTAGACTAGACTATAGACTACTAGACTAGACTATAGACTAGACTATAGACTAGACTATAGACTAGACTATTAGACTAGACTATAGACTAGACTATAGACTAGACTATAGACCAGACTATAGAATACACTATAGACTAGACTATAGACTAGACTATAGACTAGACTATAGACTAGACTATAGACTAGACTATAGACTAGACTATAGACTAGACTATAGACTAGACTATAGACTAGACTATAGACTAGACTATAGACTAGACTATAGACTAGACTATAGACTAGACTATAGACTAGACTATAGACTAGACTATAGACTAGACTATAGACTAGACTATAGACTAGACTATAGACTAGACTATAGACTAGACTATAGACTAGACTATAGACGACTATAGACTAGACTATAGACTAGACTATAGACTAGACTATAGACTAGACTATAGACTAGACTATAGACTAGACTATAGACTAGACTATAGACTAGACTATAAACTAGACTATACTAGACTATAGACTAGACTATAGACTAGACTATAGACTAGACTATAGACTAGATACTATAGACTAGACTATAGACTAGACTATAGACTAGACTATAGACTAGACTATAGACTAGACTATAGACTAGACTATAGACTAGACTATAGACTAGACTATAGACTAGACTATAGACTAGACTATAGACTAGACTAGACTAGACTATAGACTAGACTATAGACTAGACTATAGACTACTAGACTATAGACTAGACTATAGACTAGACTATAGACTAGACTATAGACTAGACTATAGACTAGACTATAGACTAGACTATAGACTAGACTATGACTAGACTATAGACTAGACTATAGACTAGACTATAGACTAGACTATAGACTAGACTATAGACTAGACTATAGTAACTATAGACTAGACTATAGACTAGACTATAGACTAGACTATAGACTAGACTATAGACTAGACTATAGACTAGACTATAGACTAGACTATAGACTAGACTATAAGACTAGACTATAGGACTAGACTATAGACTACTATACTATAGACTGGACTATAGAACAGACTATAGAATAGACTATAGACTAGACTATAGATTAGACTATGTAATAGACTATAGACTAGAATATACTGTGCACAGACTATAGTTGTTACTGTGTATAGGCTGTAGCACAACTAGTTCACACACTTTAATTAATAACTTTTACTACAATTCAGTTTCCTTTCTGTTTAACTAATACTTAAACACATCTTGTTCTTTTTACTGCTGCAATGTATATATTTCTTTTTGTTATTTAAGTAAATTTAATTTCTATAATTTAGTAAACTGTTAAATAAATTTTTTTCATTTTATTTAAAACGATAACGAGAAATAACAGTTTCTGGTTGAGAGCACTTGAACAAAAAATGAAAAATAAGCTGGAGAGGTTTGAAGAAAGAAAAAAAACCATAACATTAGCATTAAACCACAAAATCAGCTACATTTTACTAACTTTAAATACAAAAACAATTTCAACAGGAAATTTTGAAAAAAAAAAATTAAGTGAACTGAAATACCTGTTGTATGAATTGGATCTAATGGGAAACTGTAAAGAATCGTTAAAGATGAAAACTTGTTGAGTGGCTGAATTTCAATGGGTTCACGCCTTTAAACTTTTTTTTTGTTTTTTTGCTCTTTCTCTCATTTTAGCAGTATTTTATGGATGTTTTTGAATGTTAAAGTAGTTCATGTTTAAGCGATATATATTTTCTCTATATATATTTCATTATTTGCTAGTTTTGTAATGTTTTGTGATGGTGGTTGTTGTTGTTGTTGTGCTATATATTGGCTATAGATGTGGTGTTGATGGTAAAGCTGTTGCTGACTGTTATCAGCCATAGAAAATCAAATTAAAATATAATTTTTTTTTTAATAAAAAAATACAAAATTTGTTATTTGCCAAAGGCATAACAAAATACCAATAGCAACAACAACAACAAGAACTAAAAAATCAAAGCAACAAAATAAATTCAAGAGGCCATGGGAAGTAACTGGAAATAAAATTTTGTTGAAAAAAGACTGTATTTTTACTTTGATTTTCTATTGAACAGAAGAGAGGACTAGAGTTTGACTGAGTGTAAATAAAATAGAAATTCTATAGAATTTGACCCATACAACGATAACTGAACTGTTATTGAAATAAATAATTGGCAAAAGATGAAATAAAAAAGAAATTCTAAAATAAAATCTATTAAATTTAAATAAAATAAAATGGGAATTCCAGCAGATGTTTTAAATCCCTCAGGGAAGTTTAAACAATAATTACACTTGTGTGTATAAAGATTAAAAAAAAAAAATATTTTAGATAAATTTGCAAAAATACAAATTTTTAAATATAAATAAAAATATGAGTATAATAAAACTATTGATAGTCCAAGCTACTTAGCAAACAATACAGAAATCTCCTCTACGGAAAACAGCACCTGTTTTATTAAATTTATTTAATAAAAACAAAATTTAATACTTTTCATAAGCTTTTTTAACAAGTTAATAAATTTCTCATTTATGGTTTTGTGTTTATTTACCAAAAAAAATAATAAATTCCCTTAAATGCCTTCATTATATGTTGATGCCATTAACTAACAACAACAGAAAAAAACTCATTATTTAATTTTAATTTAAATCATTTAATATAAAACAACGTTTTTAATACCTTATAATAATTATTTTATATAAATACATTTCCACTAAAAAAAAAACTCATTATTTCGCACAATTCCACACACACACACGCAAATATCAAGAACAAAAATTTCACAGGTATATAATACCTCGAAATTGTGGTCGAAATCGAAATACGAAAAATCTTTTTGTTGCCTAGTTACAATGAGATTTTTGTGTATATTTTCTGGTTTTTATACTGAAAATACTTTAATAAATAAAAAAAAAAAAAAAATAAAAATCATTAAATAAATAAATGTAAAAAAAAATCGTACACTTTAAAGTATTTTTTCATTATACATATTATATTCATGTCATAAATATTCGTTTAAATAAATAATATTGTATATTTTTTTTATTATTGTTATAGTAGTTGTTGTTATTTTAATTTAAAATTGACAACAAACAGAAAATAACGGGGCAAAAAGAAAAAAAAAACTGTAATCTAGATCAGTTCAATAAACAAAAGTGAATGCCGCAAAATTTTAACCCATATTCAGATGAGAGTCAATGTACAAAGAACAATTGCTGGAAATGGGAAGGGCAGTTGTTGAAATGAATGTAATCATAAATAGTTTGCATATAGTCTGGTCAGAGTACAGACCATAGTTAAGCCATAGTACAGACTATAATCTGGCCAGAGTACAGACTATAGTCTGGACAGAGTACAGACTATAGTCTGGCCAAAGTACGGACTATAATCTGCCTAGAATACAGACTATAGTCTGGCCAGAGTACAGACTATAGTCTGGCCAGAGTACCAACTATAGTCTGGCCAGAGTACAAACTATAGTCTGGCCAGAGTACAGACTATAGTCTGGCCACAAACAGAAAATAACGGGGCAAAAAGAAAAAAAAAACTGTAATCTAGATCAGTTCAATAAACAAAAGTGAATGCCGCAAAATTTTAACCCATATTCAGATGAGAGTCAATGTACAATGAACAACTGCTGGAAATGGGAAGGGCAGTTGTTGAAAGGAATGTAATCACAAATAGAGTGCAGACTATATTCTGGTCAGAGTACAGACTATAATCTGCCTAGAATACAGACTATAGTCTAGCCAGAGTACAGACTATAGTCTGGCCAGAGTACAGACTAAAGTCTGGCCAGAGTACAGACTATAGTATAGCCCGAGTACAGACTATAGTCTGGCCAGAGTACAGACTATAATCTGCCTAGAATACAGACTATAGTCTGGCCAGAGTACAGACTATGGTCTGGCCAGAGTACGGAACTACAGTCTGGCCAGAGTACAGACTATAGTACTCTGGCCAGAACTAGAACAGAACAAGAACAAGAACAGAACTAGAACTAGAACTGAACTAGAACTGAACTAGAACTGAACTAGAACTGAACTAGAACTAAACTAGAACTGAACTAGAACTGAACTAGAACTGAACTAGAACTGAACTAGAACTGAACTAGAACTGACTAGAACTGAACTAGAACTGAACTAGAACTGAACTAGAACTGAACTAGGAACTGAACTAGAACTGAACTAGAAACTGAAACTAGAACTGAACTAGAACTGAACTAGAACTGAACTAGAAACTGAACTAGAACTGAACTAGAACTGAACTAGAACTGAACTAGAACTGAACTAGAACTGAACTAGAACTGAACTAGAACTGAACTAGAACTGAACTAGAACTAGAACTGAACTAGAACTGAACTAGAACTGAACTAGAACTGAACTAGAACTAGAACTGAACTAGAACTGAACTAGAACTGAACTAGAACTGAACTAGAACTGAACTAGAACTGAACTAGAACTGAACTAGAACTGAACTAGAACTGAACTAGAACTGAACTAGAACTGAACTAGAACTGAACTAGAACTGAACTAGAACTGAACTAGAACTGAACTAGAACTGAACTAGAACTGAACTAGAACTGAACTAGAACTGAACTAGAACTGAACTAGAACTGAACTAGAACTGCACTAGAACTGAACTAGAACTGAACTAGAACTGAACTAGAACTGAACTAGAACTGAACTAGAACTGAACTAGAACTGAACTAGAACTGAACAAAACTGAACTAGAACTGAACTAGAACTGAACTAGAACTGAACTAGAACTGAACTAGAACTGAACTAGAACTGAACTAGAACTGAACTAGAACTGAACTAGAACTGAACTAGAACTGAACTAGAACTGAACTAGAACTGAACTAGAACTGAACTAGAACTGAACTAGAACTGAACTAGAACTGAACTAGAACTGAACTAGAACTGAACTAGAACTGAACTAGAACTGAACTAGAACTGAACTAGAACTGAACTAGAACTGAACTAGAACTGAACTGAACTAGAACTAGAACTGAACTAGAACTGAATTAGAACTGAACTAGAACTGAACTAGAACTGAACTAGAACTGAACTAGAACTGAACTAGAACTGAACTAGAACTGAACTAGAACTGAACTAGAACTGAACTAGAACTGAACTAGAACTGAACTAGAACTGAACTAGAACTGAACTAGAACTGAACTAGAACTGAACTAGAACTGAACTAGAACTGAACTAGAACTGAACTAGAACTGAACTAGAACTGAACTAGAACTGAACTAGAACTGAACTAGAACTGAACTAGAACTGAACTAGAACTGAACTAGAACTGAACTAGAACTGAACTAGAACTGAACTAGAACTGAACTAGAACTGAAACTAGAACTGAACTAGAACTGAACTAGAACTGAACTAGAACTGAACTAGAACTGAACTAGAACTGAACTAGAACTGAACTAGAACTGAACTAGACTGAACTAGAACTGAACTAGAACTGAACTAGAACTGAACTAGAACTGAACTAGAACCTGAACTAGAACTGAACTAGAACTGAACTAGAACTGAACTAGAACTGAACTAGAACTGAACTAGAACTAAGAACTGAACTAGAACTGAACTAGAACTGAATAGTCTATACTCTGGCCACACTATAGTCTGGCCAGTGTACAGACTATAGTCTGATCACTGTACACACTATAGTCTGGCCACAGTACAGGCTTTAGTATGGTCAGAGTACTAACTTTAGTCTGGTCAGAGTGCAGACTTTAATCTGGCCAAATTACCGACTATAGACTGACCAGAGTACAGACTATAGCCTGGCCACAGTACAGGCTTTAGTATGGTCAGAGTACTGATTTTAGAGTACGAATATTGATTATAGACTTTTATCTGGCCAGATTATAGGCTCTTGTCGTACCAAAATATAGACTATTATCTGATCACGATTAAGACTATTTATTTGAATTCAAGTATAGTCTATTTAAATCACCCCATTCTAATAAACTTTTGCCTTTGACCTATATTTTAAAACACATTTTTCTAATTAAGTTTTTCTTCTAATTTTCTACTTACAGCTCCATATAGTCTTCATACTTTTACTTTAACTAAGGTAAGTTCTAACTGGGCAATTAAGCAATGTACATTTTATTATAAAAATAATAATATTTTTTATACCAAACTATTTCTATTTTATTTCACTCTTACATTTCTAACATTTAACAGTCTTAAGCTAAAAGTGTGTCATTTTAAAATTATATGAAGCATTAAAAATAAAACTTTACCTCTACAACATAAAAACTAAAGTTCAAGTATAATAAAATTACATTATATACATTAAAGTCCAGCTGTATTAGAGTAGTAAATACACTAATATATATATAGTTCATATACTTATATACATAATTGCTTACCAAGTTCGGCTGTCGGTCTGTCTGTCTGTCTCTCTATCTATCTCTGTGTGTATGGATGTAAACTCTTCTTGTAAAATATTATGGAAAAAATTACTTTGTATAAAAAGAGACATTCTAAACATTAAGAACTGTAAATGACCAGTGCATAAGTAGAATTGTGCTGAACTGAACTGAAATGAACAAAACAGTATAGAACGGAAACCATTAATGACTTTAAGCACTTTTAATCCAACAATCATAGACACAGAAGACACTGACTCTGTTTTTTTTTTTTTTTTTTTTTCCTCTGACCAGTTTCCTACTCTAACTCGACAGATTTTGCACTGTTAGTAGTAGTTGTTGGGGTTTTTTTAAAACAACAAACATGAAAGCCAATGATGAGGAAATCTATACTAAAACTATTATTACTGAGATGACTGCTATTGCTACAATTACTGCGACCGACTACTACAAAAACTGCTGCTAAAACTGAATGGGTTACACTAAGCGAAAATATAGGGGTAAAATTTATAAAGTTGTAAGGAACGTAATTGCTGCAGATTTCAATTCAAAACTTCCCCAGCTATTAACTGTTCTTCAGGCAAAATTTTCTCAGTGTAAATTTTATTATACACTTATACTATTCTCTCACAGTTCTTTACTAAAAGAGCAGTAAATGTTGCCAAACATTCATATATACAAAAAAATTCTAAAAAAAAAACTTAAATAAAACTGAAATAATCCACATTTGATGATTGTAATGAATGCCATTTTTTTCTTCTTATTCTTTCTTCATTCAAACTGAAGTTTCTTGTCAAACTCTTAAACAAAAAAAAAAATCATTTCAAAACATCCTCAAAGCCTCAGCAAAGCACATAAAAGCACACTGATGTATATAATATCATACTTTTGGAAAAAAAAACACAGCAAATATTGCATGTGCCAGAGCTCTGGAAAGAAGTAATAAAAATACGACAAGAATTTCTCAAGAAAAATCATTTTATATAAACTGATGTTAAATAATCATGACTTTGAATTGGTCTGTAAAAGAACAAAATCAAAAAAAAAAAAAAATAAAAAACTAAAGCAATAAGAAATTTTAAAACAAACGGAAGACGGTAAGAATACAAAGGAATGTTTATTTTTTAACTCTTTGAGGGTGATTAAGCGAAGTTATATTAATCTATGAGAAGCAGAAGTTTGAATGGACTAATTGGAACAGACGATAGTCAATACTCTAGCCAGACTATGATATATACTCTAGCCAGACTATGAATTATAAACTGGCCAGACAATGATATATACTCTTGCCAGACTATGATTTCTACCCTGGCCATATTATGACCTATACTCTGGGCATACTATGATCTACACTCTAGCCAGACTATAGTCTACACTCTTGCTAGACTATGGCCTATACTCTGACCAGACTAGAGTCTGTACTCTCGCCAGACGAGAGTCTATACTCTGTCCAGACTACAGTCTATACTCTGGCCAGTCTACAGTCTATACTCTGGCCAGACGAGAGCGTATACTCTGTCCAGACTATAGTCTATACTCTGGCCAGAAAATAGTCTATACTCTGGCCAGACTATAGTCTATACTCTGGCCAGACTACAGTCTATACTCTGGCCAGACTACAGTCTATACTCTGGCCAGACTATAGTCTATACTCTGGCCAGACTACAGTCTATACTCTGGCCAGACTACAGTCTATACTCTGGCCAGACTACAGTCCATACTCTGGCCAGACTTCTGTCTGTATCCAGGCCAGACTACATTCTATACTCTGGCCAGACTATAGTCTCTACTATGGCCAGACTATAGTCTATACTATGGCCAGACTACAGTCTGTACTCTGGCCAGACTACAGTCTACACTCTGGCCAGACTTCTGTCTGTAATCTGGCCAGACTACATCCTATATTCTGGTCAGACTGCAGTCTATATTCTGGCGAGAATACAGTATATATTCTAGACAGACTTCAGTCTATTCTGTGGCCTGACTACAGTCTATACTGTAGCCTGACTACAGTCTTTACTCTGGCCAGACTACAGTCTATATTCTGACCAGACTATAGTCTATACTCTAGCCAGACGATAGTCTATACTCCGGCCAGACTATAGTCTATACTCCGGCCAGACTATAGTCTATACACCGGCCAGACTATAGTCTATACTCCGGCCAGACTATAGTCTATACTCCGGCCAGACTATAGTCTATACTCCGGCCAGACTATAGTCTATACTCCGGCCAGACTATAGTCTATACTCCGGCCAGACTATAGTCTATACTCCGGCCAGATTATAGTCTATACTCCGGCCAGACTATAGTCTATACTCCGGCCAGACTATAGTCTATACTCCGGCCAGGCTATAGTCTATACTCCGGCCAGACTATAGTCTATACTCTGGCCAGACTATAGTCTATACTCCGGCCAGACTATAGTCTATACTCCGGCCAGACTATAGTCTATACTCCGGCCAGACTATAGGCTATATTCTGGCCAGACTACACTCTATACTCTGGCCAGACTACAGTCTATACTCTGGCCAGACTACAGTCTATACTCTGGCCAGACTACAGTCTATACTCTGGCCAGACTACAGTCTATACTCTGGCCAGACTATAGTCTATACTCTGGCCAGACCACAGTCTATACTCTGGCCAGACCACAGTCTATACTCTGGCCAGACCACAGTCTATACTCTGGCCAGACTACAGTCTATACTCTGGCCAGACTACAGTCTATCCTCTGGCCAGACTACGGTCTATACTCTGGCCAGAGTACAGTCTATACACTGGCCAGACTATAGTCTATACTCTGGCCAGACTATAGTCTATACTCTGACCAGACTATAGTCTATACTCTGGCCAGACTATAGTCTATACTCTGGCCAGACTACAGTCTATACTCTGACCAAACTACAGTCTATACTCTGACCAGACTACAGTCTATACTCTGACCAAACTACAGTCTATACTCTGGCCAAACTACAGTCTATCCTCTGGCCAGACTACGGTCTATACTCTGGCCAGACTACAGTCTATACTCTGGCCAGACTACAGTCTATACTCTGGCCAGACTACAGTCTATACTCTGGCCAGACTATAGTCTATACTCTGGCCAAACTGCAGTCTATACTCTAGCCAGACTACAGTTTATACTCTGGCCAGACTACAGTCTATACTCGGCCAAACTTCAGTCTATAATTTGGCCAGAATACAGCCTATTTTCTGGTCAGACTACAGTCTATACCCAGGACAGACTACTATCTATAACCTGGCCAGACTACAGTCTATATTCTGACCAGACTACAGTCTATACTCTGGCCAGACTGCAGTCTATGCTTTGCCCGGACTTTAATGTATACTCTAGACAGACTGTAGTATATACTTTGGTCCGACCATAGGCTTTACTCTTACCAGTCTTAAATTTTCTCTGACCTCACTTAACACTCAATAGGGTGCTTTAGAATTCCGGCCAGCTTAATAAATCAGTCTTCCGTAATCATCCTGTTATATGCGTAAAATAAACATCAGCTAACAGAAAAACTCTTGAGGAATGAAACTTTTGATTCAAAGAAACAATTGCAATTTTTTTTATAAATTTTTCGGCTTAATATGATATTAAACCTACATAATTGAAAGAGATCGAGTTAAATAAAAAACAACAAATAAAAACTGATCTCTCCACAAGTATTAGTTGTATTTACATTTCCACAGCAACTTTATTTGCCAACCGTTTCATGCCCAGCTTGATGCAGCCAGCAATTTTATAAGTGTTTTTTTAGAGCAACAGCAATAATTCTTAAATTATTGTTTTATTTTTCTTTATTATTACTGTTGTGCTTTTAAAGTTTGTAAATTATGTTTTATTGCTCCAATTTAAAGGCAGGCATTGTAAGCCAAAGAATTTGTAGAATTGTGGATTCTATAAAATGTTTGTGTGTTTTTTATGCAGCAGGCAAGTACTCTTCATCTAGAGATGATCGTTTGGATCTGTAAATTAATAAAAAAGGGGTTATAACAAGTTTTTTTTGTATAATGCTGCTGTTGCAATATTATTTTCACAACATGTTGTTGCTTATATTAAATTACAACAAACTATACAAAATAATTGTACAACAACATATGGGCCTGATGTGGAAGCAATAGCATCATCATCCTGTATGGCAAAAAAAAAAAGGCAGCTGCTGTTAGTTTGACTTCTTTTTTTATTTTCTCAGATGACTTTAAATCACTTGTAAAGTTTTACAAGAAAAGCAACACTCTATATGAAGTTCGAACAAAAACAAAAATTAATCAATACTGGAAATAACAGTAAAGGCTTAAAAACTAAGTTCACATTTAAAATGTTTCGAAAAATTTAAATTTCATAACATTTTTACAAAATTTTAAACAGAATTCTTTTTTCCTCAAAATTGTTTATACTTTTTCCACTTGCCTCATACTGTTCTTTTGCAACGTTAAACCCTTTTCATGCTCTCTATATAGACTTAATGCTACAATAATAACATGTTATAAGTTCTTATTGTTGTTGCTGTTGTTAATAAATACGTGCTGTTGTTGCTTTAGTATATTTCTTCGATTTATTTCTTTTTTTGTTGATTTTTTTCATAAATTACTCTTCTTATTCATTGTGAGAGTGAAGTTTAATCGTGTGTGACGTGTTGCATGAAATCAATCCATCAACAGTCTCGAATGTGTAGTATAATTTTAATGAAAACAGTTGGCTTTTGATTTTGTTTCACCGTTGCTGATACACAATCTTTATTGATTATATATGGGAAAAATAAAAATTGAACAGAAAAAAAAATCGAAGAAAAAATGTTAAGAAGTCAGCATATGTCAAATTTTAAAGGGATTAATGATATTGCAGCTAAATAGAATTTGTAGTAAGATGAGCTCTCTGATAAAATATAATGCAGATAATATACTACTCTTGACAGACTGTAATCTATTCTCTCGACAAACTATAGTCTATACACGGGACACACTAGCTCAGGTATATTTCAGTTCTAGTTCAGTTTCTAGTCAGTTCTAGTTCAGTTCTAGTTCAGTTCTTCAGTTTCTAGTTCAGTTCTAGTTCAGTTCTAGTTTCAGTTCTAGTTCAGTTCTAGTTTCAGTTCCTAGTTCATAGTTCTAGTTCAGTTCTAGTTTCAGTTTCGAGTTCAGTTCTTTCAGTTCTAGTTCAGTCTAGTTCAGTTCTTCTAGTTCAGTTCCTATGTTCAGTCTAGTTCTAGGTAGTTCTAGTTCAGTTCTAGTTCAGTTCTAGTTCAGTCTGGTTCAGTTCTAGTTCAGTTCTAGGTTTCCAGTTCTAGTTCAGTTCTAGTTCAGTTCTAGTTCAGTTCTAAGTTCATTTCTATTTCAGTCTAGTTCAGTCTAGTTCGTTCAGTTCAGTTCTAGTTCAGTTCTAGTTCAGTTCTAGTTCAGTTCTAGTTAGTTCTAGTTCAGTTCTAGTTCAGTTCTAGGTCAGTTCTAGTTCGTTCTAGTTCAGTTCTAGTTCAGTTCTAGTTCGTTCTAGTTCAGTTCTAGTTCAGTTCTAGTTCAGTTCTAGTTCAGTTCTAGTTCAGTTCTAGTTCAGTTCTAGTTCAGTTCTAGTTCAGTCTAGTTCAGTTTAGTTCAGTTCTAGTTCAGTTCTAGTTCAGTTCTAGTTCAGTTCTAGTTCAGTTCTAGTTCAGTTCTAGTTCAGTTCTAGTTCAGTTCTAGTTCAGTTCTAGTTCAGTTCTAGTTCAGTTCTAGTTCAGTTCTAGTTCAGTTCTAGTTCAGTTCTAGTTCAATTCTAGTTCAGTTCTAGTTCAGTTCTAGTCAGTTCTAGTTCAGTTCTAGTTCAGTTCTAGTTCAGTTCTAGTTCAGTTCTAGTTCAGTTCTAGTTCAGTTCTAGTTCAGTTCTAGTTCAGTTCTAGTTCAGTTCTAGTTCAGTTCTAGTTCAGTTCTAGTTCAGTTCTAGTTTCAGTTCTAGTTCAGTTCTAGTTCAGTTTCTAGTTCAGTTCTAGTTCAGTTCTAGTTCAGTTCTAGTTCAGTTCTAGTTCAGTTCTAGTTCAGTTAGTTCAGTTCTTCGTTCAGTTCTTTCTAGTTCAGTTCTAGTTCAGTTCTAGTTCAGTTCTAGTTCAGTTCTAGTTCAGTTCTAGTTCAGTTCTAGTTCAGTTCTAGTTCAGTTCTAATTCAGTTCTAGTTCAGTTCTAGTTCAGTTCTAGTTCAGTTCTAGTTCAGTTCTAGTTCAGTTCTAGTTCAGTTCTAGTTCAGTTCTAGTTCAGTTCTAGTTCAGTTCTAGTTCAGTTCTAGTTCAGTTCTAGTTCAGTTCTAGTTCAGTTCTAGTTCAGTTCTAGTTCAGTTCTAGTTCAGTTCTAGTTCAGTTCTAGTTCAGTTCTAGTTCAGTTCTAGTTCAGTTTTAGTTCGTTCAGTTCTAGTTCAGTTCTAGTTCAGTTCTAGTTCAGTTCTAGTTCTAGTTCAGTTCTAGTTCTAGTTCAGTTCTAGTTCTAGTTCTAGTTCTAGTTCAGTCTAGTTCTAGTTCTAGTTCAGTTCTAGTTCAGTTCTAGTTCAGTTCTAGTTCAGTTCTAGTTCAGTTCTAGTTCAGTTCTAGTTCAGTTCTAGTTCAGTTCTAGTTCAGTTCTAGTTCAGTTCTAGTTCAGTTCTAGTTCAGTTCTAGTTCAGTTCTAGTTCAGTTCTAGTTCAGTTCTAGTTCAGTTCTAGTTCAGTTTTTTAAAAGATTTCACGAATTTAAACTATAATTCGTCATCAGCTGCCAAGCATAGCCTAGTAATTGTTAAATACTATAGTTTACTTAAAGCTTGTTTACGGAGCTTTCAAAAAAAAAAGACAGGAAATCCAATTTTAGTTTTAATTATTTGAAAATTTTTATTGCTCAACATTCTTTAAGTTTTCAAAAATATTTCATTTAATTTCAATCCAATTATGTATTGCTCATACTTGAAGTTGTAGATAAAAGGTAAAACAAGAATTAAAGTCGGCAATTTAAAATCTCATAATTACACTTGCAACTTATGTGACCGGAAATTAAGAGCAATTTCAAAAATACCATGATAAAGTTTTTTAATATGAACAAGAAATATTTACCGGTACAACAATAATAATAAGAGTCAGCAACAAATATATTGTAGCAAAAGAATTAAAAGAGCAAAAGTAGCAACAACAAATTATATATAAAAAAGTATAAGTATAAGAAGAAATGAGATAAACTATATGATTTAATAAAGAAAACACCTTGAAAGGTAGGCTGGTTGGGAGGCATGGATAAGGCAGCGAACAATTTTGGAAGAATTAGGATATTGAAGAGCATTTTAGAAGGGAAAAAATGTTTTCAAGTGCCTGTATAGTTAAAAGTTTTTAAAGTTCCCAGATATCTTACGGAGTAGCATCAGTGTACTTAAGTAGTTTTGATATATTTTCAATAACATTTTATAACCAACATGTTTGCTGGGTGCAGCTACTCCTCTTGTAAAACTCAGCTGTAATTAAACTTTTACAGACACACGTTGTTGCACTTGGTAAGAGTCGGGGAGAATCTGTTTTCAATATAGACAGACCGTTTACACTTACACATGTTGCAACAAACAAAAACAACAAGTTGAAAACATTTAAACATGACCTTATAAAGACAAATTAAATAAACACACAGATGATGAAAAGTAGTTGGAAAGACATTATGGCAAAGAATTTCTTCAAAGAAAGTGATGGCGCTTAAAGTAACAGAAGTATTAAACTGAGAACAGAGAATAAAATCAACAAGATCGTTAACAGATCTGTCTATGGCTTTAGCAATTTTTTTTATATATACATATTTAAGGGCTATTAACCCTTTAACAATTGCTTTATTTCAACCTTAATTTTCATGATATTTAAATGTTTAAATATTTTTAACCTTTTTCTCTTCATCTGTTTTGTTTTTAACAAAGAAATTGTGCTGCTTATTCATAACAACAAATAAACTGTTATAATAATGAGAAAAATAATAATAATTTCGTAATTATCGCTGTTTGTTTTTCTTTTGCCAGAACTCCAGCGAGACCACAGTCCGCATCTCAATTTACCAGTAATAATAATAACAGCGAGTCATTTTCATTAAGTGGCCGTCATAAATTGTGGAAAAGGAAACGAAAAGAAGCGAAATAATAAAATTTGTGAATATTAAGTTTAACAATAACAATGAAGTCATTATGCAAACATATTGGGGAAATTTTTAAAGTCAATTTTAATAATGAATCAGAATCTTAGAAATTGAGTAATTTTACGATCACTTGAACAGTTATAATATAATTCACAACATAAATCAGCAATTATTTACTAGAACTAAAATAAACTGGAGTAGAACTGAAGTAGAAGTGGAGTATAACTGAACTAGAACTGAACTAGAACTGAACTAGAACTGAACTAGAACTGAACTAGAACTGAACTAGAACTGAACTAGAACTGAACTAGAACTGAACTAGAACTGAACTAGAACTGAACTAGAACTGAACTAGAACTGAACTAGACTGAACTACTGAACTAGAACTGAACTAGAACTGAACTAGAACTGAACTAGAACTGAACTAGAACTGAACTAGAACTGAACTAGAACTGAACTAGAACTGAACTAGAACTGAACTAGAACTGAACTAGAACTGAACTAGAACTGAACTAGAACTGAACTAAACTGAACTAGAACTGAACTAGAACTGAACTAGAACTGAACTAGAACTGAACTAGAACTGAACTGAACTAGAACTGAACTAAACTGAACTAGAACTGAACTAGAACTGAACTAGAACTGAACTAGAACTGAACTAGAACTGAACTAGAACTGAACTAGAACTGAACTAGAACTGAACTAGAACTGAACTAGAACTGAACTAGAACTGAACTAAACTGAACTAGAACTGAAGAACTGAACTAGAACTGCACTAGAACTGAGCTAGAACTGAACTAGAACTGAACTAGAACTGAACTAGAACTGAACTAGAACTGAACTAGAACTGAACTAGAACTGAACTAGAACTGAACTAGAACTGAACTAGAACTGAACTAGAACTGAACTAGAACTGAACTAGAACTGAACTAGAACTGAACTAGAACTGAACTAGAACTGAACTAGAACTGAACTAGAACTGAACTAGAACTGAACTAGAACTGAACTAGAACTGAACTAGACTGAACTAGAACTGAACTAGAACTGAACTAGAACTGAACTAGAACTGAACTAGAACTGAACTAGAACTGAACTAGAACTGAACTAGAACTGAACTAGAACTGAACTAGAACTGAACTAGAACTGAACTAGAACTGAACTAGAACTGAACTAGAACTGAACTAGAACTGAACTAGAACTGAACTAGAACTGAACTAGAACTGAACTAGAACTGAACTAGAACTGAACTAGAACTGAACTAGAACTGAACTAGAACTGAACTAGAACTGAACTAGAACTGAACTAGAACTGAACTAGAACTGAACTAGAACTGAACTAACTGAACTAGAACTGAACTAGAACTGAACTAGAACTGAACTAGAACTGAACTAGAACTGAACTAGAACTGAACTAGAACTGAACTAGAACTGAACTAGAACTGAACTAGAACTGAACTAGAACTGACTAGAACTGAACTAGAACTGAACTAGAACTGAACTAGAACTGAACTAGAACTGAACTAGAACTGAACTAGAACTGAACTAAACTGAACTAGAACTGAACTAGAACTGAACTAGAACTGAACTAGAACTGAACTAAAACTGAACTAGAACTGAACTAGAACTGAACTAGAACTGACTAGAACTGAGCTAGAACTGAACTAAACTGAACTAGAACTGAACTAGAACTGAACTAGAACTGAACTAGAACTGAACTAGAACTGAACTAGAACTGAACTAGAACTGAACTAGATCGACTAGAACTGAACTAGAACTGAACTAGAACTGAACTAGAACTGAACTAGAACTGAACTAAACTGAACTAGAACTGAACTAGAACTGAACTAGAACTGAACTAGAACTGAACTAGAACTGAACTAGAACTGAACTAGAACTGAACTAGAACTGAACTAGAACTGAACTAGAACTGAACTAGAACTGAACTAGAACTGAACTAGAACTGAACTAGAACTGAACTAGAACTGAACTAGAACTGACTAGAACTGAACTAGAACTGAACTAGAACTGAACTAGAACTGAACTAGAACTGAACTAGAACTGAACTAGAACTGAACTAGAACTGAACTAGAACTGAACTAGAACTGAACTAGAACTGAACTAGAACTGAACTAGAACTGAACTAGAACTGAACTAGAACTGAACTAGAACTGAACTAGAACTGACTAGAACTGAACTAGAACTGAACTAGAACTGAACTATAACTGAACTAGAACTGAACTAGAACTGAACTAGAACTGACTAGAACTGAACTAGAACTGAACTTGAAATGAATTTGAACTATCAATTTTTGAATTGTTAATAAAAATTCGATTTTTAATACAAAATTCCATTTTTTACTAAAATTCCATTTTTTACTAAAAATTCCATTTTTTAATAAAAATTCCATTTTTTAATAAAAATTCCATTTTTTAATAATAATTCCATTTTTTAATAAAAATTCCATTTTTAATAAAAATTCCATTTTTTAATAAAAATTCCATTTTTTAATAAAAATTCCATTTTTTAATAAAAATTCTATTTTTTAATAAAAATTCCATTTTTAATAAAAATTCCATTTTTTAATAAAAATTCCATTTTTTAATAAAAATTCCATTTTTTAATAAAAATTCCATTTTTTAATAAAAATTCCATTTTTTTATAGAAAATTGCATTTTTTAATAAAAAATTCCATTTTTTTAATAAAAATTCAATTTTTTAATAAAAATTCAATTTTTTAATAAAATTCAATTTTTTTAATAAAATTACATTTTTTAATAAAAATTCCATTTTTTTAATAAAATTACATTTTTTAATAAAAATTACATTTTTTAATAAAATTACATTTTTTAATAAAAATTACATTTTTTAATAAAAATTACATTTTTTAATAAAAATTACATTTTTTAATAAAACAAAATTTTATAAAAAAGTCACATTTTTCATTCAAATTCCTATTTTCGTTATTTAACGAAATTCTCCTCACGGCGAAACCGTATTTTGAGATAGTTTTCACTCGTTTGTTATTACCATCAAAAAGCGTGTTCCACCGTTCGTAAAAGTTTACTTAAGGCCTTATTTCTTACTCGTTTAACAAAAACAACATCCACATGTTCAAATGACTTGGCTACACTAAATAATGAGAATCGCATAGTAAGCAGTGTTAAACAAGAATGAAATTTAGTAGAACATTTTTATAGGCTATGAGTTGCCTGCTTATTTTGAAGCTTTATAGATAAGAAAATATAAAGTATTATATATCATTGGAAAGGTAATGAAGTCTAGTTTTAGGAAATTGTAATGTTTTCTTAATTATAGAAATCGTTTAAGCAAAAAACTTAAGTAAATTAAAATTTTTACTAATTGTGATTTTTCTTTTAATTTTGTTCAGGAAATCTTATAGCTTTGTTAAGTAATTAGAGAAAATGAGTTATATGCTCTATTGAGCTTGAACTGAACTTGAAATATTTATTGGCTTTTAAGAAAAAAGAACACGAAAATATATAAAAATTTAAAGCTTTCTTATTAGTTAGTTTAAACATTAGCAAACTTTTAGTATATTTAATGTTATTTATATAATTATTGTGATTTTAATATTTAGCTTTTAATATTTAGCATATTTCCTCTTGAATTTTTAAAATGAACTTTTAGGAAATTTTTAATCTGTGAGATAATGGAATCGTGATGAATAGTTTTATAAACATTCAAGATTAATAAACAAAACTAACTAAAAACTTGTGATACTTAAATATCAACATAAACGTATATTTTCACTTTTAATTTAATTTTAAATTCACAGAACAATAGCAGCTACACCAACCTCCCCTTCACTCTCACTCTCTCGTTAGCACATAAATATTTAATAAACATTTGTTTGTTCTTTACTTTTCAATTTTTTGGCTTAAAATCCATAAAATATTTATCATGTGAAAAATAATGTAAAATCCGAGAGATGATAAAACAGAAAATCCGTTAGTAAGCTTTTTTTTGTTTGCTATATTAAAGCAAAAATAACAAAAAAACATACTGAAACAAAGTTATTTAAATGTATTTCTAGTAGTAAGTATGTAAATGTGTGGGATTGTAGTTTAAATACAGCTCAACTTACACACAGTTAAACACACATGCTCATATGTCATTTCAAATTTAAGCGTTTGTTTACTTTACAATTTCAATTCAATATTATTCAACTACATTTACTTGCTACTCTGGGAAGTCGGAGTTTTTATTTTACAAAAACCATTTACTGCTGACAGCATTAAATTACATTTTTTATTCCAAGAAATAAACAATAAAAAAAATATTTTTTTTTTTTGCTGTGACTACAAAATAGATGTTGTTATTTGGGAGAAATAAAAAAGTTTGTTTTCTTAACAGACCAACAGCAAAGTATTTTCATATATCCCTAAAAAACATTTTAATTTTCAAATAACTTTTAAGTCTGCCCTCTTATAAACATTAACTTAATATAACAAATATCAAGTTTAATAATGCCAAACTACATTTATTTGTTTATTTAAACCAGAAATCATTAAAGAAAACTATTTTAGCTTAAGAGAACAAAAAATTGCTTAATATCGAATTTCATAATTTAAACAAAAATTTGTTGACTTTGTCGGAAAATCCAAATCAGCAAACATTAACAAATTATTTTAAAATGTTTTTTCGAAGCCATTATTGTTTTGCTAAAAGGGTAATTTACAAAACAGCCTACAATGAACCAAACTTAGTAATAAAACAATGTTTAATTAAATTTCTGCTCAACTTAACTTTAGGTTGACAAAATTGTTATAAAATTTTGCAAAACAAATTGAAAATAAATAAATTGAAAAGTTACAAATATTAGAAGTTTTTAACTTTTATACATATTCCGGCAGTTTTAATAACAATCAACTAAGTATAACACTCTTTTTCTCGAAATTCTAACAAAATTATAAGATATTCGTAATAAAATTTTAATCAAAATCATAATTTGTAAAAATTTGAATTTACTTTAAATTGTTGCCTAAACTATTACTTTAATTAAGAAAACATTAGAATTTTCTAAAACTAGACTTCATTACCTTTTCAGTGATATATAACACTTTATATTTTATTAAACATAAAGCTTTAAAATAAAGCAGGCAAATCATAGTCTATAAAAATGTTCTACTAAATTTTATTCTTGTTTAACACAGCTTACTATGCGCTTCTCATTATTTAGTGTAACCCAGTCATTTAGCCTATGAACGTGTGGTGTTGTTTTTGCTAACGGTAACAAATAGGGCCTTAAGTTAACTTTTACGAACGGCGGAAACACGCTTCTTATGATATTAACAAACGAATGACACATTCTCAAAGAAGTTTTGCGGGTGAGGAGAATTTGGCTAAATAATGAAATTGAATTTGAATGAAAAATTTTACTTTTGATAAAATTGTTTTTTTTTTTTATTAAAAAATGGAATTTTATTAAAAAATGGAATTTTATTAAAAAATGGAATTTTTATTAAAAAATGGAATTTTTATTAAAAAATGGAATTTTTATTAAAAAATGGAATTTTTATTAAAAAATGGAATTTTTATTAAAAAATATAATTTTATTAAAAAATGGAATTTTTATTAAAAAATGAATTTTTAATAAAAAATGGAATTTTATTCTAAAAAGGAATTTTTATTCAAAAAAGGAAATTTTTATTAAAAAATGGAATTTTTATTAAAAAATGTAATTTTATTAAAAAATGGAATTTTTATTAAAAAATGGAATTTTTAAAAAAATGGAATTTTTATTAAAAAATTGAATTTTTATTAAAAAATGGAATTTTTATTAAAAAAATGAAATTTTTATTAAAAAGGAATTTTTATTAAAAATGTAATTTTGATTTTAAAAAATGGAATTTTTGTTAAAAAAGAAATTTCGTTAAAATTTCTATTAAAAATGGAATTTTTATTAAAAAATGTAATTTTGATTAAAAAATGTATTTTGATTAAAAAATGGAATTTTTGTTAAAAAAAATGGAAATTTCGTTAAAAAATGGTATTTTAATTAATTCAAGATCTAGTTGAGTTATAGTTCAGTTCTAGTCTATGTCAGTTCTGTTTCAGTTCTAGTTCAGCTCTAGTTCAGTTCTAATTCAGTTCTAGTTCAGTTCTAGTAAGTTCTAGTTCAGTTCTAATTCAGTTTTAATTCAGTTCTAGTTAAGTTCTAGTTCAGTTCTAGTTCAGTTCTAATTCAATTCTAGTTCAGTTCTAGTTCAGTTCTAGTTCATTTCTAGTTCAGTTCTAGTTCAGTTCTAATTCAGTTCTAGTTCAGTTCTAGTTCAGTTCTAGTTCAGTTCTAGTTTAGATCTAGTTCAGTTCTAGTTCAGTTCTAGTTCAGTTCTAGTTCAGTTCTAGTTCAGTTCTAGTTCAGTTCTAGTTCAGTGCTAGTTCAGTTCTAGTTCAGTTCTAGTTCAGTTCTAGTTCAGTTCTAGTTCAGTTCTAGTTCAGTTCTAGTTCAGTTCTAGTTCAGTTCTAGTTCCGTTCTAGTTCAGTTCTAGTCAGTTCTAGTTCAGTTCTAGTTCAGTTCTAGTTCAGTTCTAGTTCAGTTCTAGTTCAGTTCTAGTTCAGTTCTAGTTCAGTTCTAGTTCAGTTCTAGTTCAGTTCTAGTTCAGTTCTAGTTCAGTTCTAGTTCAGTTCTAGTTCAGTTCTAGTTCAGTTCTAGTTCAGTTCTAGTTCAGTTCTAGTTCAGTTCTAGTTCAGTTCTAGTTCAGTTCTAGTTCAGTTCTAGTTCAGTTCTAGTTCAGTTCTAGTTCAGTTCTAGTTCAGTTCTAGTTCAGTTCTAGTTCAGTTCTAGTTCAGTTCTAGTTCAGTTTGTTAGTTCAGTTCAGTTCTAGTTCAGTTCTAGTTCAGTTTAGTCAGTTCTAGTTCAGTTCTAGTTCAGTTCTAGTTCAGTTCTAGTTCAGTTCTAGTTCAGTTCTAGTTCAGTTCTAGTTCAGTTCTAGTTCAGTTCTAGTTCAGTTCTAGTTCAGTTCTAGTTCAGTTCTAGTTCAGTTCTAGTTCAGTTCTAGTTCAGTTCTAGTTCAGTTCTAGTTCAGTTCTAGTTCAGTTCTAGTTCAGTTCTAGTTCAGTTCTAGTTCAGTTCTAGTTCGTTCTAGTTCCGTTCTAGTTCAGTTCTAGTTCAGTTCTAGTTCAGTTCTAGTTCAGTTCTAGTTCAGTTCTAGTTCAGTTCTAGTTCAGTTCTAGTTCAGTTCTAGTTCAGTTCTAGTTCAGTTCTAGTTCAGTTCTAGTTCAGTTCTAGTTCAGTTCTAGTTCAGTTCTAGTTCAGTTCAGTTCTAGTTCAGTTCTAGTTCAGTTCTAGTTCAGTTCTAGTTCAGTTCTAGTTCAGTTCTAGTTCAGTTCAAGTTCAGTTCTACTTCTAGTTCAGTTCTACTTCTAGTTCAGTTCTAGTTCAGTTCTAGTTCTAGTTCAGTTCTAGTTCAGTTCTAGTTCAGTTCTAGTTCAGTTCTAGTTCAGTTCTAGTTCAGTTCTAGTTCAGTTCTAGTTCAGTTCTAGTTCAGTTCTAGTTCAGTTCTAGTTCAGTTCTAGTTCAGTTCTAGTTCAGTTCTAGTTCAGTTCTAGTTCAGTTCTAGTTCAGTTCTAGTTCAGTTCTAGTTCAGTTCTAGTTCAGTTCTAGTTCAGTTCTAGTTCAGTTCTAGTTCAGTTCTAGTTCAGTTCTAGTTCAGTTCTAGTTCAGTTCTAGTTCAGTTCTAGTTCAGTTCTAGTTCAGTTCTAGTTCAGTTCTAGTTCAGTTCTAGTTGAGTTCAAGTTTAGTTCTAGTTCAGTTCTAGTTCAGTTCTAGTTCAGTTCTAGTTCAGTTCTAGTTCAGTTCTAGTTCAGTTCTAGTTCAGTTCTAGTTCAGTTCTAGTTCAGTTCTAGTTCAGTTCTAGTTCAGTTCTAGTTCAGTTCTAGTTCAGTTCTAGTTCAGTTCTAGTTCAGTTCTAGTTCAGTTCTAGTTCAGTTCTAGTTCAGATCTAGTTCAGTTCTAGTTCAGTTCTAGTTCAGTTCTAGTTCAGTTCTAGTTCAGTTCTAGTTCGCTTCTAGTTCAGTTCTAGTTCAGTTCTAGTTCAGTTCTAGTTCAGTTCTAGTTCAGTTCTAGTTCAGTTCAGTTCTAGTTCAGTTCTAGTTCAGTTCTAGTTCAGTTCTAGTTCAGTTCTAGTTCAGTTCTAGTTCAGTTCTAGTTCAGTTCTAGTTCAGTTCTAGTTCAGTTCTAGTTCAGTTCTAGTTCAGTTCTAGTTCAGTTCTAGTTCAGTTCTAGTTCAGTTCTAGTTCAGTTCTAGTTCAGTTCTAGTTCAGTTCTAGTTCAGTTCTAGTTCAGTTCTAGTTCAGTTCTAGTTCAGTTCTAGTTCAGTTCTAGTTCAGTTCTAGTTCAGTTCTAGTTCAGTTCTAGTTCAGTTCTAGTTCAGTTCTAGTTCAGTTCTAGTTCAGTTCTAGTTCAGTTCTAGTTCAGTTCTAGTTCAGTTTTAGTTCAGTCCTCATGCATTTGCTCCGTTCCCCATGCAAATCTGATTAATATCTGATACCTTTTATTTGCACAATTTTATTCATATTTTGCACCTTGGAATATCTTTTAAAATAAAAATTATGTGTTTTTTAATGCATATTAATTATTAAATATTAATAATAATTTATTGTCAATATTACATAAGGTATACTATTTATATACCTTATAAAGGCTATTTATCATTGAAAACTAATATTTATTTACTGTTGAAAAAAAAGCATAATTTTAATTTTGATTTATGATAAAAAGCTAAAGTATACATTTACAATTTACATTATCTGGCTAAAAATATATGAATAAAATTGTGTTAAAGGTTTTATTTTATTTTTGTATATAAACATACATCGCTATACGAAAACAAGCATTTTAAATGTTATATAATATTTATATGTATATGTAAATAATATATCATTTAAATAGGTGAGGGAAACCGACAATTCGTTTCAGTCAGGTGGTGTTTAAAGAAAGTCCGGGGCTGTTATCTCTTTTCCTATTAATAAGTTTTTATGCATTTCCCATTATTTAAATACAAAAAAATAAATTGTCTTTCAAATAATTGACCTTTGATATTTCAGATATCTTTTTCCAACCTCAATTTTTATTTTAAATGTATGACAGAATTTAAAATACAAATATTTAAGAGAAAAAAAAAAAAAAAAGAATTGAAAAACACTTTATCAACCATATGTACATAATGAAAAGGGAAATAACATATTAAATGTAATAATTTATAAAAATATTATTTATTTGTAACAATTATATAAAATAGTTAATGGAATAAAAACACACAAACAGTGAAAGACAAAAGTGAACTGTGTACTGAACTGAACTGAACAAGAACTGAACTAGAACTGAACTAGAACTGAAATTAGAACTGACTAAACTGTAAGCTGAGAACTAGAACTGAACTAGAACTGAACTAGAACTGAACTAGAACTGAACTAGAACTGAACTAGAACTGAACTAGAACTGAACTAGATCTGAACTAGAACTGAACTAGAACTGAACTAGAACTGAACTAGAACTGAACTAGAACTGAACTAGAACTGAACTAGAACTGAACTAGAACTGAACTAGAACTGAACTAGATCTGAACTAGAACTGAACTAAACTGAACTAGAACTGAACTAGAACTGAACTAGAACTGAACTAGAACTGAACTAGAACTGAACTAGAACTGAACTAGAACTGAACTAGAACTGAACTAGAACTGAACTAGAACTGAACTAGAACTGAACTAGAACTGAACTAGAACTGAACTAGAACTGAACTAGAACTGAACTAGAACTGAACTAGAACTGAACTAGAACTGAACTAGAACTGAACTAGAACTGAACTAGAACTGAACTAGAACTGAACTAGAACTGAACTAGAACTGAACTAGAACTGAACTAGAACTGAACTAGAACTGAACTAGAACTGAACTAGAACTGAACTAGAACTGAACTAGAACTGAACTAGAACTGAACTAGAACTGAACTAGAACTGAACTAGAACTGAACTAGAACTGAACTAGAACTGAACTAGAACTGAACTAGAACTGAACTAGAACTGAACTAGAACTGAACTAGAACTGAACTAGAACTGAACTAGAACTGAACTAGAACTGAACTAGAACTGAACTAGAACTGAACTAGAACTGAACTAGAACTGAACTAGAACTGAACTAGAACTGAACTAGAACTGAACTAGAACTGAACTAGAACTGAACTAGAACTGAACTAGAACTGAACTAGAACTGAACTAGAACTGAACTAGAACTGAACTAGAACTGAACTAGAACTGAACTTGAACTGAACTAGAACTGAACTAGAACTGAACTAGAACTGAAAGAACTGAACTAGAACTGAACTAGAACTGAACTAGAACTGAACTAGAACTGAACTAGAACTGAACTAGAACTGAACTAGAACTGAAACTAGAACTGAACTAGAACTGAACTAGAACTGAACTAGAACTGAAACTAGAACTGAACTAGAACTGAACTAGAACTGAACTAGAACTGAACTAGAACTGAACTAGAAACTGAACTAGAACTGAACTAGAACTGAACTAGAACTGAACTAGAACTGAACTAGAACTGAACTAGAACTGAACTAGAAACTGAACTAGAACTGAACTAGAACTGAACTAGAACTGAACTAGAACTGAACTAGAACTGAACTAGAACTGAACTAGAACTGATCTAGAAACTGAACTAGAACGAACTAGAACTGAACTAGAACTGAACTAGAACTGAACTAGAACTGAAACTAGAACTGAAACTAGAACTGAACTAGAAACTGACAACTGGAACTGAACTAGAACTAAGTAGAACTGAACTAGAACTGACTAGAACTCAACTAGAACTCAATTAGAACTTAACTAGAACTCAACTAGAACTGAACTAGAAATAAACTCTAACTAATTTTCTATATAACCGCTGTTTGACCTCTTTTAGCCTTCACTGTGTTAGTATTTTATTTATAAAGGATATTACATTTAAGTAGGTGTGTATGTATTTAAAAATACACACCTACAAAAGTATTTTATGGATTTTTTACCATTTAATTCGTTTATGTAAATACACAAACAGCATTTATTCACATACATGAGAAAACATTCACTTGCTTTTTGTTTGTTTTTTGTGTCGAAAAAATCTTAAAAAATAATTATTTTTGTAAATACGATTGAAAGTTAAATTCATTAATTTCACTTAAATTTTTTAAATATTTTTATTTTTCGCTTAATTCTTATTGTATTTATTTAAAGTTTATGCGTTTTTTTCGCGTTGTATTAATATATTCTCTTTTCTGTCTGTGTCTCTCATTTTCATTGTAGATAATTATTGCAATTTGCCACAGGCATCCAACAGCAGTATAACAACAATAGCAGCAATTCAGCAGCAGCAATAACGGCAACAACAATAGTTTAATATGGCCATAAGGCTAAATGGAAACAAGGGAAAACAACAATTTTACCATTATTTTGTTTAAATAATAAAAGAAACGTTGAACAGAACAACTACAAAAAACATGAAAATAAAATAATAAAAATAGTAGTGTGTATTTTAATTAAATAAATTTGTAAAGTGGATCAAAAATAACAATATAAAACACATTCATCCACACACACTGTGTGTGGCAGTTAGTGAGTGTAAACGTTCAGTGCGTCAAACGGTCTCTGTAGCCGGACATTGCCTCTTTTTGCTGCCGTTGAGACTGCATATAGTCAGTTGATGCAACTATTCATCCTTTAACGCATAAAAAGCTTAAGGTAAATATAATTTTGGTTTTTAATAAAATTTAAAAATAATTTTTACAAATAGTGCCTTTGGTATTAAATAGTGCAATCAAAAATTATTTAAATAATTTTTATAAATGTAAGCTTTAAGATATCATTTTTATTTTTGCCACATACAAAGACAAAAAGCTTATTACCAAAATTGTAAAAAAGTAGACATTGCAACAAATATTTTAATACAGACAATGACATGCAACATTGAGCTCACGTATATAAATAGAGACATCTACTATGGAACGTGTCTGCTACCGTAAAACAATACAAACTGCTACACGAAACGAAATTCAGAAAAAGTAGTGCAGACTTTGTCTTAACTGTGAAAGGAAACAAATGAAACATGTAAGAGTGTTATATTCGACTATGCCGAATCTTATATACCCACCATCAAACCTCGTTTGAATCGAATGAAACTTATGTCGAATTTCATCTATATACTCGTATTTTTAGGCCAGTTATAAGCGTTAAGTAATTTTCTGAAGGGGACCTTATATAGGGAGGTAGGGTCAATTATGGGTCGATCCTCAAAAAATTTGGTAGACAGAATTAGGTTCGTATTAAATTTATTTGTGTCGAATTTCATCGCTACACTCGTATTTTTAAGCCATTAATGAGCGTTGCAGTCATTTTCTGAAGGGGACCTTATATGGGGGGTAGGGTCAATCATGGACCGATCAACATAAAATTTTTTAGATAGATTTTGACTCATATGAAACTTACTTATGTCGAATTTCATCTATATACTAATATTTTTAAGCCAGTAATGAGCGTTAAAGTCATTTTCTGAAGGGGACCTTATATGGGGGGGGTAGGGTCAATTATGGACCGATCCTCATAAAATTCGCATAGTGATTTTGGATCACAAGAAATTAACGTATGTCGAATTTCATCGCTATATTCGTATTTTTAAACAAGTTATGGCTTGTTAAAGCTGCTTTTCGAGGGGCCACTTGTATGGGGGCTATCCGAAAACGTGGACCGATATTGCCCATTTTCAATACAAAACAAACCTTACTTATAAGAAATATGTATGTGGGACTCTCTCGTGGTTTCAACAGACAGACAGACAGACAGACGGACAAACATGGCTAGATCGTCTTAGAATTTAATGAGGACCCAGAATATATATACTTTTGTGGGTCTATGACCCATATTTTCGATGTGTTCTTTTTTGATGGTGGGTATAAAAATTACAGAAGAATAGTAACTATATAGCAACAAAGAAAGTAACAGAACCAGAACTGCTACAACTGAATTCGAACTAAAACTGAACTAGGAACTGAACTAGAACTGAACTATAACTGAACTAGAACTTAACTAGAACTGGACTAGAACTGAACTAGAACTGAACTGAACTAGAACTGAACTAGAACTGAACTAGAACTGAACTAGAACTGAACTAGAACTGAACTGGAACTGAACTAGAACTAAACTAGAGCTGAAATAGAACTGAACTAGAACTGAACTAGAACTGAACTGGAACTGAACTGATGAAACTGAACTAGAACTAAACTAGAACTGAACTAGAACTGAACTAGAACTGAACTAGAACTGAACTAGAACTGAACTAGAACTGAACTAGAACTGAACTAGAACTGAACTAGAACTGAACTAGAACTGAACTAGAACTGAACTAGAACTGAACTAGAACTGAACTAGAACTGAACTAGAACTGAACTAGAACTGAACTAGAACTGAACTAGAACTGAACTAGAACTGAACTAGAACTGAACTAGAACTGAACTAGAACTGAACTAGAACTGAACTAGAACTGAACTAGAACTGAACTAGAACTGAACTAGAACTGAACTAGAACTGAACTAGAACTGAACTAGAACTGAACTAGAACTGAACTAGAACTGAACTAGAACTGAATTAGAACTGAACTAGAACTGAACTATAACTGAACTAGAACTGAACTAGAACTGAACTAGAACTGAACTAGAACTGAACTAGAACTGAACTAGAACTGAACTAGAACTGAACTAGAACTGAACTAGAACTAAACTAGAACTGAACTAGAACTGAACTAGAACTAAACCAGAAGTGAACTAGAACTGAACTAGAACTAGAACTGAACTAGAACTGAACTAGAACTGAACTAGAACTGAACTAGAACTGAACTAGAACTGAACTAGAACTGAACTAGAACTGAACTAGAACTGAACTAGAACTGAACTAGAACTGAACTAGAACTGAACTAGAACTGAACTAGAACTGAACTAGAACTGAACTAGAACTGAACTAGAACTGAACTAGAACTGAACTAGAATTGAACTAGAACTGAACTAGAACTGAACTAGAACTGAACTAGAACTGAACTAGAACTGAACTAGAACTGAACTGGAACTGAACTAGAACTGAACTAGAACTGAACTAGAACTGAACTAGAACTGAACTAGAACCGAACTAGAACTGAACTAGAACTGAACTAGAACTGAACTAGAACTGAACTAGAACTGAACTAGAACTGAACTAGAACTGAACTAGAACTGAACTAGAACTGAACTAGAACTGAACTAGAACTGAACTAGAACTAAACTAGAACTGAACTAGAACAGAACTAGAACTAGAACTGAACTAGAACTGAACTAGAACTAAACTAGAACTGAACTAGAACTGAACTAGAACTGAACTAGAACTGAACTAGAACTGAACTAGAACTGAACTAGAACTGAACTAGAACTGAACTGAACTGAACTAGAACTGAACTAGAACTGAACTAGAACTGAACTAGAACTGAACTAGAACTGAACTAGAACTGAACTAGAACTGAGCTAGAACTGAACTAGAACTGAATTAGAACTGAACTAGAACTGAACTAGAACTGAACTAGAACTGAACTAGAACTGAACTAGAACTGAACTAGAATTGAACTAGAACTGAACTAGAACTGAACTAAAACTGAACTAGAACTAGAACTAGAACTGAACTAGAATTGAAATTGGTCTAGAGCTGACACTAAGATTTTTCTAGAGCCGACTGGAACTTAAGCTGACTAAAACTGATTCCAAACTTACTTTAACTGAACTACAATTAAGAGAAAACTCATGCTATTTTCTTTACATACTTCTGCTAGATTCGCTGTTTATTTCATTTAGATCTTAACATTTCTTTAGAAACAATGACTTTTTTATTTTCAGTCCTCTTTTTTCAAAAAACCAAACCAAACATAGTTTTTAAAAGATTGTTAACCGAAAATAATTATAATTAGTCGAATTTGCTGGAAAATGATTTCATACGGTTTGTTTGATTTCCTTGAAAATGGGATTACAGAGAAAAGTACTTTTGAAATGTGAAAAAAATTTTTTGTATTCAAAACTGATTTACATAGCTAATATTTAGAGTTAAAGCGCTAATTGGATAATAAGGCACATTAAAATCTTTTAAGAATGAAAACTAGCTAACTTAAAAATGCAGTAGGAAAGAGGAAAAGTATGGAGCATTTTCAAAATATGTACTCTTAAGCCTTAAAGTAGGCAACACATCCTAGTACAGTATATTGTTAAAATTTTAACATTTTAATAAAATTTTAAAAAACACTCAACATCACTTTAACCTCGATTATATCCCATTCTACTCTAATTCCATTTTCTTATCAAAATGACCCGCTGTTGAACTTTAACATGTGTGTAATTTAAATAATATTTATTATTATTCTTCCTGGTTGCATTTTCCTTTTAGTTTAATTAGTATTTCAAACAAAAACAACAAAAAAAGACATACAGTCTCCTTTCAAATGTTCCCAGTCAA
Source organism: Lucilia sericata (assembly GCF_015586225.1). NCBI lineage: Eukaryota > Metazoa > Arthropoda > Insecta > Diptera > Calliphoridae > Lucilia > Lucilia sericata. The sequence continues at coordinate 81,348 of NW_023995004.1, forward strand.
TTAGTTTATGTTCTTTACTGTTAAGCATAGAAAATATTTGTATGTTTTTTTTTTTTTTTGTCAACATTTGTACGCAATTGTAAGTGCACAAGTTGCATTTTTTCTGTTCCACTAAACAACTGTCGACAATGTAGCTTGTATAATAATTTAGTTATATTTTTTATAATAAATTTAAAACATACGAGTACAACAATTAAACACAAAAAAATTAACTTAAATAAAACCATGGTACTTTTACCAAGAGACTTTAGCTCTATGGTGACTATGAAGTCGTAGAATAGGAGGACATTAGGGAGGCATATTTTTATAAGAAATTAAAATTCTTACAAAGATTTGTATGAGATATTATAGTGCAGTTTTAGTTCAGTTCTAGTTCAGTTCTAGTTCAGTTCTAGTTCAGTTCTAGTTCAGTTCTAGTTTAGTTCTAGTTAAGTTCTAGTTCAGTTCTAGTTCAGTTCTAGTTCAGTTCTATTCAGTCTAGTTCTAGTTCAGTTCTAGTTCAGTTCTAGTTCAGTTCTAGTTCAGTTCTAGTTCAGTTCTAGTTCAGTTCTAGTTTAGTTCTAGTTCAGTTCTAGTTCAGTTCTAGTTAGTTCTAATCAGTTCTATTCAGTTCTAGTTCAGTTCTAGTTCAGTTCTAGTTCAGTTCTAGTTCAGTTCTAGTTCAGTTCTAGTTCAGTTCTAGTTCAGTTCTAGTTCAGTTCTAGTTCAGTTCTAGTTCAGTTCTAGTTCAGTTCTAGTTCAGTTCTAGTTCAGTTCTAGTTCAGTTCTAGTTCAGTTCTAGTTCAGTTCTAGTTCAGTTCTAGTTCAGTTCTAGTTCAGTTCTAGTTCAGTTCTATTTCAGTTCTAGTTCAGTTCTGTTCAGTTCTAGTTCAGTTCTAGTTCAGTTCTAGTTCAGTTCTAGTTCAGTTCTAGTTCAGTTCTAGTTCAGTTCTAGTTCAGTTCTAGTTCAGTTCTAGTTCAGTTCTAGTTCAGTTCTAGTTCAGTTCTAGTTCAGTTCTAGTTCAGTTTAGTTCAGTTCTAGTTCAGTTCTAGTTCAGTTCTAGTTCAGTTCTAGTTCAGTTCTAGTTCAGTTCTAGTTCAGTTCTAGTTCAGTTCTAGTTCAGTTCTAGTTCAGTTCTAGTTCAGTTCTAGTTCAGTTCTAGTTCAGTTCTAGTTCTAGTTCAGTTCTAGTTCTAGTTCAGTTCTAGTTCTAGTTCAGTTCTAGTTTCAGTTCTAGTTCAGTTCTAGTTCAGTTCTAGTTCAGTTCTAGTTCAGTTCTAGTTCAGTTCTAGTTCAGTTCTAGTTCAGTTCTAGTTCAGTTTCTAGTTCAGTTCTAGTTCAGTTCTAGTTCAGTTCTAGTTCAGTTCTAGTTCAGTTCTAGTTCAGTTCTAGTTCAGTTCTAGTTCAGTTCTAGTTCAGTTCTAGTTCAGTTCTAGTTCAGTTCTAGTTCAGTTCTAGTTCAGTTCTAGTTCAGTTCTAGTTCAGTTCTAGTTCAGTTCTAGTTCAGTTCTAGTTCAGTTCTAGTTCAGTTCTAGTTCAGTTCTAGTTCAGTTCTAGTTCAGTTCTAGTTCAGTTCTAGTTCAGTTCTAGTTCAGTTCTAGTTCAGTTCTAGTTCAGTTCTAGTTCAGTTCTAGTTCAGTTCTAGTTCAGTTCTAGTTCAGTTCTAGTTCAGTTCTAGTTCAGTTCTAGTTCAGTTCTAGTTCAGTTCTAGTTCAGTTCTAGTTCAGTTCTAGTTCAGTTCTAGTTCAGTTCTAGTTCAGTTCTAGTTCAGTTCTAGTTCAGTTCTAGTTCAGTTCTAGTTCAGTTCTAGTTCAGTTCTAGTTCAGTTCTAGTTCAGTTCTAGTTCAGTTCTAGTTCAGTTCTAGTTCAGTTCTAGTTCAGTTCTAGTTCAGTTCTCTAGTTCAGTTCTAGTTCAGTTCTAGTTTCAGTTCTAGTTCAGTTCTAGTTCAGTTCTAGTTCAGTTCTAGTTCAGTTCTAGTTCAGTTCTAGTTCAGTTCTAGTTCAGTTCTAGTTCAGTTCTAGTTCAGTTCTAGTTCAGTTCTAGTTCAGTTCTAGTTCAGTTCTAGTTCAGTTCTAGTTCAGTTCTAGTTCAGTTCTAGTTCAGTTCTAGTTCAGTTCTAGTTCAGTTCTAGTTCAGTTCTAGTTCAGTTCTTTCTAGTTCAGTTCTAGTTCAGTTCTAGTTCAGTTCTAGTTCAGTTCTAGTTCAGTTCTAGTTCAGTTCTAGTTCAGTTCTCTAGTTCAGTTCTAGTTCAGTTCTAGTTCAGTTCTAGTTCAGTTCTAGTTTCAGTTCTAGTTCAGTTCTAGTTCAGTTCTAGTTCAGTTCTAGTTAGTTCAGTTCTAGTTCAGTTCTTTCAGTTCTAGTTCAGTCTAGTTCAGTTCTAGTTCAGTTCTAGTTCAGTTCTAGTTCAGTTCTAGTTCAGTTCTAGTTCAGTTCTAGTTCAGTTCTAGTTCAGTTCTAGTTCAGTTCTAGTTCAGTTCTAGTTCAGTTCTAGTTCAGTTCTAGTCAGTTCTAGTTCAGTTCTAGTTCATTTCTAGTTCAGTTCTAGTTCATCCATCCTAATGTTTTCACCATTACAATCATTGTGTTCATTAACTAACGGCATGATAAAACAAATAGAAAGAACTACAAAAAAAACACAAAAAACTAAACGACAAAACTGCCAATGAGCAAACATGCAACAAAGAATTATACTGCATGCAACATTAAAAATAACACAGCACAAAACCGAAACACATACGCATCACTAGAAAAAAACAGAAAAACTAAAAAAATAGTAAAAATATCAAATTAAAACTTGTTGCAAAACGTTGTGTTAATTGCATGACAAGTTAGTTATAACTTGCTGAGTTGCATGCTTCATCACTGCTGCAACAAAAGAAAATTAAACAAATTACATAAATAAGAAAAAAACTCAGCAGTTCTTTTCTTCTTACCCCGACTACAATGACAATAATAATTACAATAACATGAAAATAAGGCCGCTTCTATTTGTTGTTTCATGAACGGGAAAACAGGCATCTAACATCTGTTGATGCTGGATTTTTTTTCATTTTGCTTATTGCAGCAGTAAATCAGCGACATTAACAAGCTGCTACTCTGAAACAAAACATGTTTATTGCAATAAAGCGTGGCAACGATATAAAATGATATGCAACCATATTTAATATACAATCAAACATACTACATTTTCCTTTTACATTCTAAAAATGTTATATGTTTTGAGGATGTGCTATAGTTTTTATTGAAATTCTACATTCCCATACAGAGGAATAGTCGTACATTAGCATGAACCCGTTCTAACTTGACAATCAGACATCCTGTCTGTTGTCTATGACATGTTGTCTTCGTTGTATGTGCAGTTTAAACATCAATTTGACAATTGCGTGACAATTATAATTGCAAACAAAAATAATGTTTGCACATTTGTCTTTTTTTCTCTCTATATCTTTATGACATTTTTAAATTTATCATATGAATGTTTTAATTTTAAAATGTCTGTAATTTAATGTTTATTATATTCAATATGAAGTTATAGTTATGTTTGCATTTTTATGTCAATTGTCAACAATTAAAAACAAACATTATCTGCACAAAAATGTTCTTTTCAAACGACCAATGACATGACGATGATGATGGTGTTTGTCAAAGTATATGTTTACAATTGCAAATGTAATTAAAATCAACTAGTTAAAGAATTAAATAACATATTTACATATACATAGTCCACATGTATGTATTTAAAACAGAAAACTAGCAGGTTCTGTTTCTAGTTCTGTTCTAGTTCTGTTGTAGTTCTGTTGTAGTTCTGTTGTAGTTCTATTCTAGTTCTGTTCTAGTTCTTTTCTAGTTCTGTTCTTGTTCAGTTCTAGTTCTGTTCTAGTTCTGTTCTAGTTCTATTCTAGTTCTGTTCTAGTTCTGTTCTAGTTCTGTTCTAGTTCTGTTCTAGTTCTGTTCTAATTCTGTTCTAATTCTGTTCTAGTTCTGTTCTAGTTCTGTTCTAGTTCTGTTCTAGTTCTGTTCTAGTTCTGTTCTAGTTCTGTTCTAGTTCTGTTCTAGTTCTGTTCTAGTTCTGTTCTAGTTCTGTTCTAGTTCTGTTCTAGTTCTGTTCTAGTTCTGTTCTAGTTCTGTTCTAGTTCTGTTCTAGTTCTGTTCTAGTTCTGTTCTAGTTCTGTTCTAGTTCTGTTCTAGTTCTGTTCTAGTTCTGTTCTAGTTCTGTTCTAGTTCTGTTCTGTTCTAGTTCTGTTCTAGTTCTGTTCTAGTTCTGTTCTAGTTCTGTTCTAGTTCTGTTCTAGTTCTGTTCTAGTTCTGTTCTAGTTTGTCTAGTTCTGTTCTAGTTCTGTTCTAGTTCTGTTCTAGTTCTGTTCTAGTTCTGTCTAGTTCTGTTCTAGTTCTGTTCTAGTTCTGTTCTGTTCTGTTCTAGTTCTGTTCTGTTCTAGTTCTGTTCTAGTTCTGTTCTAGTTTTAGTTCTGTTCTAGTTCTGTTCTAGTTCTGTTCTAGTTCTGTTCTAGTTCTGTTCTAGTTCTGTTCTAGTTTTACTTCTGTTCTAGTTCTGTTCTAGTTCTGTTCTAGTTCTGTTCTAGTTCTGTTCTAGTTCTGTTCTAGTTCTGTTCTAGTTTTAGTTCTGTTCTAGTTCTGTTCTAGTTCTGTTCTAGTTCTGTTCTAGTTCTGTTCTAGTTCTGTTCTAGTTCTGTTCTAGTTCTGTTCTAGTTCTGTTCTAGTTCTGTTCTAGTTCTGTTCTAGTTCTGTTCTAGTTTTGTTCTAGTTCTGTTCTAGTTCTGTTCTAGTTCTGTTCTTGTTCTGTTTAGTTCTGTTTTAGTTCTGTTTTAGTTCTGTTCTAGTTCTGTTCTAGTTCTGTTCTAGTTCTGTTTTGTTCTGTTCTAGTTCTGTTCTAGTTCTGTTTTAGTTCTGTTCTAGTTCTGTTCTAGTTCTGTTCTAGTTCTGTTCTAGTTCTGTTCTAGTTCTGTTTTAGTTCTGTTCTAGTTCTGTTCTAGTTCAGTTCTAGTTTTGTTCTAGTTCTATTCTAGTTCTGTTCTACTTCTAGTTCTGTTTTAGTTCTGATCTAGTTCTGTTCTAGTTATGTACTTTGTCACAGAAATAGTCTGTGGAATCTTTTGGACTTGTTGCTACAACTTTTCTCTATAAGAACTCTGGTGCAGTATAGCGTATAGTTATTAGTCGTGGTTTTTACTCTTTCTTTCCAGTTGTACATAATTTCATAAAATCTAATTTAATAACAAAATATTATGCAAATTTATGCCATTATCCAAACATCGTATGAAATATTTTAGTACAAATATTTAGTACAATGTTCTAGTTCTGTTCTAGTTCTGTTCTAGTTCTGTTCTAGTTCTGTTCTAGTTCTGTTCTAGTTCTGTTCTAGTTCTGTTCTAGTTCTGTTCTAGTTCTGTTCTAGTTCTGTTCTAGTTCTGTTCTAGTTCTGTTCTAGTTCTGTTCTAGTTCTGTTCTAGTTCTGTTCTAGTTCTGTTCTAGTTCTGTTCTAGTTCTGTTCTAGTTCTGTTTTAGTTCTGTTCTAGTTCTGTTCTAGTTCTGTTCTAGTTTTGTTCTGGTTCTGTTCTAGTTCTGTTCTAGTTCTGTTCTAGTTCTGTTCTAGTTCTGTTCTAGTTCTGTTCTAGTTCTGTTCTAGTTCTGTTCTAGTTCTGTTCTAGTTCTGTTCTAGTTCTGTTCTAGTTCTGTTCCAGTTCTGTTCTAGTTCTGTTCTAGTTCTGTTCTAGTTCTGTTCTAGTTCTGTTCTAGTTCTGTTCTAGTTCTGTTCTAGTTCTGTTCTAGTTCTGTTCTAGTTCTGTTCTAGTTCTGTTCTAGCTCTGTTCTAGTTCTGTTCTAGTTCTGTTCTAGTTCTGTTCCAGTTCTGTTCTAGTTCTGTTCTAGTTCTGTTCTAGTTCTGTTCTAGTTCTAGTTCTAGTTCTAGTTCTAGTTCTGTTCTAGTTCTGTTCTAGTTCTGTTCTAGTTCTAGTTCCGTTCTAGTTCTGTTCTAGTTCTGTTCTAGTTCTGTTCTAGTTCTGTTCTAGTTTAGTTCTGTTCTAGTTCTGTTCTAGTTCTGTTCTAGTTTTAGTTCTGTTCTAGTTCTGTTCTAGTTCTGTTCTAGTTTCTGTTCTAGTTCTGTTCTAGTTCTGTTCTATTTCTGTTCTAGTTCTGTTCTAGTTCTGTTAGTTCTGTTCTAGTTCTGTTCTAGTTCTGTTCTAGTTCTGTTCTAGTTCTGTTCTAGTTCTGTTCTAGTTCTGTTCTAGTTCTGTTCTAGTTCTGTTCTAGTTCTGTTCTAGTTCTGTTCTAGTTCTGTTCTAGTTCTGTTCTAGTTCTGTTCTAGTTCTGTTCTAGTTCTGTTCTAGTTCTGTTCTAGTTCTGTTCTAGTTCTGTTCTAGTTCTGTTCTAGTTCTGTTCTAGTTCTGTTCTAGTTCTGTTCTAGTTCTGTTCTAGTTCTGTTCTAGTTCTAGTTCGGTTTCTAGTTCTGTTCTAGTTCTGTTTCTAGTTCTGTTCTAGTTCTGTTCTAGGTTCTGTTCTAGTTCTGTTCTAGTTCTGTTCTAGTTCTGTTCTAGTTCTGTTCTAGTTCTGTTCTAGTTCTGTTCTAGTTCTGTTCTAGTTCTGTTCTAGTTCTGTTCTAGTTCTGTTCTAGTTCTGTTCTAGTTCTGTTCTAGTTCTGTTCTAGTTCTGTTCTAGTTCTGTTCTAGTTCTGTTCTAGTTCTGTTCTAGTTCTGTTCTAGTTCTGTTCTAGTTCTGTTCTAGTTCTGTTCTAGTTCTGTTCTAGTTCTGTTCTGTTCTAGTTCTGTTCTAGTTCTGTTCTAGTTCTGTTTCTAGTTCTGTTCTAGTCTGTTTCTAGTTCTGTTCTAGTTCTGTTCTAGTTCTGTTCTAGTTCTGTTCTAGTTCTGTTCTAGTTCTGTTCTAGTTCTGTTCTAGTTCTGTTCTAGTTCTGTTCTAGTTTTGTTCTAGTTCTTTTCTTGTTCTGTTCTTGTTCTGTTTTAGTTCTGTTTAGTTCTGTTTTAGTTCTGTTCTAGTTCTGTTCTAGTTCTGTTCTAGTTCTGTTTTGTTCTGTTCTAGTTCTGTTCTAGTTCTGTTTTAGTTCTGTTCTAGTTCTGTTCTAGTTCTGTTCTAGTTCTGTTCTAGTTCTGTTCTAGTTCTGTTTTAGTTCTGTTCTAGTTCTGTTCTAGTTCAGTTCTAGTTTTGTTCTAGTTCTATTCTAGTTCTGTTCTACTTCTAGTTCTGTTTTAGTTCTGATCTAGTTCTGTTCTAGTTATGTACTTTGTCACAGAAAATAGTCTGTGGAATCTTTTGGACTTGTTGCTACAAATTTTCTCTATAAGAACTCTGGAGCAGTATAGCGTATAGTTATTAGTCGTGGTTTTTACTCTTTCTTTCCAGTTGTACATAATTTCATAAAATCTAATTTAATAACAAAATATTATGCAACTTTATGCCATTATCCAAACATCGTATGAAATATTTTAGTACAATGACAACAGCAGCATAAATAAACTTAAATAAAATACAATGCAGCATAAAATTAAATACATGTGTATTCCATACACATCCACTTGTATAAAAAGTTAAGCAAATATTTCCTCACAGCCATATAATATAATAAAATGCACTGAAAACCTATAGCTAGCAATAGCAGCTCGTTAGGAAAATTTTGGAATGGAAAAATTTGAACTAAAAATTTTTAATATTTAAAAACTTAAAGACAGCGAAACCTTATAAAGTCTTTGCTAGCATTTAATTGAATTATAACAAAACATTTTGCTGTGGAACTTGTAGAGCATTAGAGCTTTAAATTAATAACTTTATGTTGATGTAACATCTGACCTGCAGTATTTAACTTAAAACCCACCATACACATCAGTCCAATTTCAGTGCAAACAACAAGTGTTAATAATTCCCAATAGGGAATTTCAAATGTTGTTTAGAGTTTACTGACACACTCGCAATGAAGCATACATAACTACATACGTACATACATACATACATGCATAGATATAACTGTATCTACAATGCACTCAATCTCTCGTGACTAGAAAAGCATGCTTCAACAACAATTACAGTGGCAGCTAATGCTACAACCAGCAGCAGTATTAGTAGTAACAACAACAACATTAACAATATTATGCCACACATTCGTACTTCAAATGGAAGTTGCACATACATGCATACACTGTTTAAACTTATACATACAATCTATAGTATTGTATAAATAAGCGACAATTTAATTAATGACATTTTTTTCTCGTTGTTGTTGTAGTTGTTGTTTATTTCCATTATTCCTACTCGTACTGTATTTAATGAAAAATAATGAAGGAATTTAATTTTGAAATATTTACGAGACAAATGTTTTAATAACAGCAGTAACATTGTTTTTTTTTCTCTTTAACAAACTCACACAACAAAGATGATAATTGCGTTGACATAAATATTTTTATTAATTATTAACAAAGCTAAAGAATGCAAAATGAAGTATTAGAGGGAGGGGAGGAAAATTGAAGTTTTTGTATAATGAAAATTTCATATGAAAGAATTTTAAGTAGAAAATTTATTTGTACACTCACATATGTGTAAATAATATATGGGGTTGGATTTTTTACAATTTGGCAGAGATTTGTTTAATATGATGGAAGCCAATCAAAAACAAACAAAAAATATTTAAAAAATAATTTAAAAAGACTCTGGCATACATTAGTTTAGAAATATCCCTAGACATTGATTCACTTTTTTTATACAAAATTTGCTCACATATCGGATCACATTCTTTTATGAAATTGCCCAAAAAACGACACTAGATTCTACAGAAAAATTGTCGAGTGATCGATACAAGTTTCTATAGAAAATTTGTCGAGTGATCGACACAAGTTTCTATAGAAAATTTGTCGAGTGATCGACAAAAGTTTCTAGTTCTGTTCTAGTTCTGTTCTAGTTCTGTTCTAGTTCTGTTCTAGTTCTGTTCTAGTTATGTTCTAGTTCTGTTCTAGTTCTGTTCTAGTTCTGTTTCTAAGTTCTGTTCTAGTTCTGTTCTGGTTCTGTTCTAGTTCTGTTTCTAGTTCTGTTCTAGGTTCTGTTCTAGTTCTGTTCTAGTTCTGTTCTAGTTCTGTTCTAGTTCTGTTCTAGTTCTGTTCTAGTTCTGTTCTAGTTCTGTTCTAGTTCTGTTCTAGTTCTGTTCTAGTTCTGTTCTAGTTCTGTTCTAGTTCTGTTCTAGTTCTGTTCTAGTTCTGTTCTAGTTCTGTTCTAGTTCTAGTTCTGTTCTAGTTCTGTTCTAGTTCTGTTCTAGTTCTGTTCTAGTTTCTAGTTCTGTTCTAGTTCTGTTCTAGTTCTGTTCTAGTTCTGTTCTAGTTCTAGTTCTGTTCTAGTTCTGTTCTAGTTCTGTTCTAGTTCTGTTCTAGTTCTGTTCTAGTTCTGTTCTAGTTCTGTTCTAGTTCTGTTCTAGTTCTGTTCTAGTTCTGTTCTAGTTCTGTTCTAGTTCTGTTCTAGTTCTGTTCTAGTTCTGTTCTAGTTCTGTTCTAGTTCTGTTCTAGTTCTGTTCTAGTTCTGTTCTAGTTCTGTTCTAGTTCTGTTCTAGTTCTGTTCTAGTTCTGTTCTAGTTCTGTTCTAGTTCTGTTCTAGTTCTGTTCTAGTTCTGTTCTAGTTCTGTTCTAGTTCTGTTCTAGTTCTGTTCTAGTTCTGTTCTAGTTCTGTTCTAGTTCTGTTCTAGTTCTGTTCTAGTTCTGTTCTAGTTCTGTTCTAGTTCTGTTCTAGTTCTGTTCTAGTTCTGTTCTAGTTCTGTTCTAGTTCTGTTCTAGTTCTGTTCTAGTTCTGTTCTAGTTCTGTTCTAGTTCTGTTCTAGTTCTGTTCTAGTTCTGTTCTAGTTCTGTTCTAGTTCTGTTCTAGTTCTGTTCTAGTTCTGTTCTAGTTCTGTTCTAGTTCTGTTCTAGTTCTGTTCTAGTTCTGTTCTAGTTCTGTTCTAGTTCTGTTCTAGTTCTGTTCTAGTTCTGTTCTAGTTCTGTTCTAGTTCTGTTCTAGTTCTGTTCTAGTTCTGTTCTAGTTCTGTTCTAGTTCTGTTCTAGTTCTGTTCTAGTTCTGTTCTAGTTCTGTTCTAGTTCTGTTCTAGTTCTGTTCTAGTTCTGTTCTAGTTCTGTTCTAGTTCTGTTCTAGTTCTGTTCTAGTTCTGTTCTAGTTCTGTTCTAGTTCTGTTCTAGTTCTGTCTAGTTCTGTTCTAGTTCTGTTCTAGTTCTGTTCTAGTTCTGTTCTAGTTCTGTTCTAGTTCTGTTCTAGTTCTGTTCTAGTTCTGTTCTAGTTCTGTTCTAGTTCTGTTCTAGTTCTGTTCTAGTTCTGTTCTAGTTCTGTTCTAGTTCTGTTCTAGTTTGTTCTAGTTCTGTTCTAGTTCTGTTCTAGTTCTGTTCTAGTTCTGTTCTAGTTCTGTTCTAGTTCTGTTCTAGTTCTGTTCTAGTTCTGTTCTAGTTCTGTTCTAGTTCTGTTCTAGTTCTGTTCTAGTTCTGTTCTAGTTCTGTTCTAGTTCTGTTCTAGTTCTGTTCTAGTTCTGTTCTAGTTCTGTTCTAGTTCTGTTCTAGTTCTGTTCTAGTTCTGTTCTAGTTTGTTCTAGTTCTGTTCTAGTTCTGTTCTAGTTCTGTTCTAGTTCTGTTCTAGTTCTGTTCTAGTTCTGTTCTAGTTCTGTTCTAGTTCTGTTCTAGTTCTGTTCTAGTTCTGTCTTTAGTTCTGTTCTAGTTCTGTTCTAGTTCTGTTCTAGTTCTGTTCTAGTTCTGTTCTAGTTCTGTTCTAGTTCTGTTCTAGTTCTGTTCTAGTTCTAGTTCTATTCTGTTAGTTCTGTTCTAGTTCTGTTCTAGTTCTGTTCTAGTTCTGTTCTAGTTCTGTTCTAGTTCTGTTCTAGTTCTGTTCTAGTTCTGTTCTATGTTCTAGTTCTGTTCTAGTTCTGTTCTAGTTCTGTTCTAGTGTTCTAGTTCTGTTCTAGTTCTGTTTCTAGTTCTGTTTTAGTTTGTTCTAGTTCTGTTCTAGTTCTGTTCTAGTTATGTTCTAGTTCTAGTTCTGTTCTAGTTCTAGTTCTGTTCTAGTTCTGTTCTAGTTCTGTTTAGTTCTAGTTCTGTTCTAGTTCTGTTCTAGTTCTGTTCTAGTTCTGTTCTAGTTCTGTTCTAGTTCTGTTCTAGTTCTGTTCTAGTTCTGTTCTAGTTCTGTTCTAGTTCTGTTCTAGTTCTGTTCTAGTTCTGTTCTAGTTCTGTTCTAGTTCTGTTCTAGTTGTTCTAGTTCTGTTCTAGTTCTGTTCTAGTTCTGTTCTAGTTCTGTTCTAGTTCTGTTCTAGTTCTGTTCTAGTTCTGTTCTAGTTCTGTTCTAGTTCTGTTCTAGTTCTGTTCTAGTTCTGTTCTAGTTCTGTTCTAGTTCTGTTCTAGTTCTGTTCTAGTTCTGTTCTAGTTCTGTTCTAGTTCTGTTCTAGTTCTGTTCCAGTTCTGTTCTAGTACTGTTCTAATTCTGTTCTAGTTTTGTTCTAGTTCTGTTCTAGTTCTGTTCTAGTTCTGTTTTAGTTCTGTTCTAGTTCTGTTCTAGTTCTGTTCTAGTTCTGTCTAGTTCTGTTCTAGTTCTTATCTTGTTCTGTTCTAGTTTCTGTGATACATTGGCTTATGCTTAAACTTTTGATGGAAAATACCGAGAAAAAAAAGCGAAAGCAAAGCTCTTAAAATTGTTTTTTTTTCACGCTTGAGTTGAAGTTTATTTTGCCTTTAGGCATTCCTTCCTTTATTTTAAGGATATTTCCTTTAAGTAGATTAATTTAGGTGTTTTTTTTTCTATTTTTAGCATTTTTTGTGCCTTTTCATAATTGATTTAATTAAATTCTTACACTTCAATTAAATACTGTTTTCTCTAAAAAAATTTTTATTATTAAATTCCATGTAAAGAAAACCCACACATGTGTATAAAGAAACAAGTAAGAGTGTTATATTCGGCTGTGCCGAATCTTGTATACCCACCATCAAATCATTGCCAAAAAGGAATGCTTCCTTATAAATAAACTTTGATATTTAAGAATCCATGCTTTTATTATCCAATTTTCTCATTTATTACATCTATGTATAGAGAAATTTTTGTCGAATTTTGTCGCTATACTTGCACTTTTATGGTAGTAAAAAGCGTTTAAGTTATTTTCTGAGAGGGACCTTATTTAGGGGGGACGTTTGGTCAATTATGGACCGATCCTCGTCAAATTTTCTAGAACGATTTTAGTTTAGTCTAGTAATGAGAGTTAAAGCCATTTTCAGAAGGAGGCGGGTTAATGTCAATTATGGACCGATCCTTATAAAATTTTATAAAGATATTAAGGTTCCTATAAAATATATTTGTGTCGAATTTCAACGCTATAACTGCTTCTTTTAGTCAGTTATGAGCTTTAATGTCATTTTCTGAGGGGGGCCTTATATGGTGGATAGGGTCAATTATGGACCGTTCCTTATAAAATTTTACAATGATATTAAGGTTCCTATAAAATATGTTTATGTCGAATTTCATCGCTATGGATGCTTATTTTAAACAGTTATGAGCGTTAATGTCGTTTTCAGAAGGGGACCTTATATGGGGGGTAGGGTCAATCATGGACCGATCCTTATAAAATGTTACAAAGATATTGAGGTTCCTAAAAAATATGTCTGTGTCGAATTTCATCGCTATAGCTGCTTCTTTTAGTCAGTTATGAGCGTTAATGTCATTTTCTGAGGGGGACTTATATGGGGGATAGGGTCATTTATGGACCGATCCTTATAAAATTTTACAATGATTTTAAGATTCCTATAAAAATTATTTATGTCGAATTTCTTCGTTATTGCTGCTTCTTTTAGATAGTTATGAGCGTTAATGTCATTTTCTGAGGGGGACCTTATATGGGGGATAGGGTCAATTATGGACCGATCCTTATAAAATTTTACAGTGATATTAAGATTCCTATAAGATATGTTCTTGTGTCGAATTCCATTGCTATAGCTGCTTCGTTTAGTCAGTTATGAGCGTTAATATCATTTTCTGAGGGGGACCTTATATGGGGGATAGGGTGAATTATGGACCGATCCTTAAAAAATTTTACAATAATATTAGGGTTCCTGTAAAATATGTTCATGTCGAATTTCATCGCTATAGATGTTTCTTTTAGTCAGTTATGAGCGTTAAAGTCGTTTTCTGAAGGGGACCTTATATGGGGGCTAGGCGAACTCGTGGACCGATATTGCTCATTTTCAATACCAAACAAACTGCATCAATATAAAATATTTGTGCAAAATTTCAGCTCGTTAGCTGCTTCCGTTTGGACTCTATCGTGTTTTCAACAGACGGACAGACAGACGGACCGACGGACAGACGGACGGACATGGCTAGATCGTCTTAGAATTTAATAAGGATCCAGAATATATATACTTTTATGGGTCTTAGATGAATATTTCGGTGTGACAAACGGAATGACAAAAACAATATACCCCCCATCTTTTTTGATGGTGGGTATAAAAACAAAGTGGAAACGAGGCATTGAGTACGTATTCTCGGTAATAAATAGATGACAGTGGGTCTGTGTTGAATGGAGGAAGAAACAAAATTAAAATTTTTGAAGAGTTGCTAATTTTACTCAACGTTTGTTCTTTTATGGTTTTGCTTTTGAAAAATGGCCGCCAATTTTTTTCTTTCTTCATATCCTGTGTTTAACTTGTATTTGTACAAGTGTGAGTTTCTTTAACTTGTTTACAATACTTCTTTTCAATGTGCAAATTTATGCACATATATTTACACTTTTACCAGAATACTTAGAATAGGTTAGATGTATTGAAAGTTAAGGACATAGAAGGATTTTTCAATGCACATAATTTTAGGAATTGTTAAGAAAGAAAAAGGCAAGAGAGGAACTTAAGAAATGATGTATATACCCTTAGACTCTTTAAAGCTTAATATTTACTTGAAAAAAAGTGAGCCACACTCCGTCTAGGTTAGACTTGTTTAATAGAAAATTTGCCACTCCAAATGTTTTTATAAAATTGTTTTGCAAATATTTTAAATTTTCAACTCTTTAAGTTTTTTTGAAAGAAATATTCTTCTAAATTTTTTATAGTTTTATGTTTCCATCTTATGTATGTAGCATCATACATTATTTTACTTTATTCCTACTTCATAGACTACAGTTTTTAAAAAGTTTATTTTCACTTTTTTTTTTGTTTCATCGTATGCATGTGTATGTTTATGGAATAAATTGTACTTTTATGCCACAAAATGTTGAGAAAAAACAAAGAAAAATTGGAAAACTTTTCACGCGGTTTTTGTTTTTCTTTTCTTTTTTTCATAAGATTTATTTCACTTGGCACAGGCATTTGGTAAGGTCATCACCACAACAGTCATGTATACAGTCGTCGTCGTCGTATTTTTACAGTCAGGAAGTGTATACAGGAAAAACAGGAGCAAAAAGCAGTAAAGCAACCAAATATAAAGGCGACAAAAACCTAGTTTAAATATTAGGGAGTTAACTGTTATTAAAGAAAACTTTAAAATAAACCAGAAGATTTTACTACATGTATGTTTTTGTTATTGCCTCCCTAATACTTTAAAAAAACGCCACCATAAACTGTTTAGGTAAAACTCGTTAATAATGTGCAGTCTCCTAATACTTTTTTTACTCATATTTTTTTGCCAGTTTTTTTGTTTTAATTTTTTTGGCCTTTATTGCAGTTGTGAGAACAAACCAAGAACTTTTTAAAGTAAAGACTATTTGGGGAATTGTCAACATTCATTGGTTAAAGTAAAAGTTTTTTGTCTTTTTTTCCAGAAAAAATCATTTTATTTTGTATTCCGGTTGGGGTATTTTTTTTTCAGTATATGTCCTATAAAAAAATAGTAGTAAATGTATAGTAGTAAAGGAAATAAATTCTGTCTGTGGAATTTCAACCAGACTGATAAAAAAAAACTTACGAATATATGATATGAAAAAGAAACACAAACAGTTGGGTTACAAATGCAATACTAAATTTTCAATTCAATATTGAGAAAATTAAATTTAAGCTTAAGAATTTAAGCTTTTCCTAAAGCATATGCTGTAATCCCATGAGATATTTCATCAAATTGTTAAGAAATTTTCCAAATAATTAAGCAAAACTTCTCATATATAATACCACTTAACATATCAGTTATTAGTGAAAACTAAAATTCATCAGAACTTTAATAACGCCTCTCAACAACATAGAGCTTTTAAGACTAAAGTTTCTGAAAACAAAAAAGTTTTTTCTATACAGAAAAACTTATTAAGAACTTATAGTAAGACTTTTTTTTTCGAATCAATATGAGAAAGCTTTTGAAAAAAGCCACTATTACAAAAGTTTTCTAACTAAAAAGCTTTTTTACATAAGAAATTCAATACATATTCATAAAACACCTTGAAAATAATGATACTAAATGTTGTTATATATAAAAGTTGCTTACTATGCGCTTCTCATTATCGCATGTACCCAAGTAAAGCATGTGTGGATGTTGCTATTTTGTTAGAGGCTTTAAGTAAGCTTTTGCTAACGACAAAGCACGCATTAGTTAATCAAAAATAGCTATCATTGACGGATTCGACATATCGAAAGCTTATTTGAAAGAAATGAGATTATTTTTCAACTACAAAAGTTTCTTTGGTCAAAGCTTCATAAAATAAGCTTTTAAGAAATATAACTAAAAAAACCTTGCATAAAATTTTAAAAACATACAATCAAACTTCTTTAGAGAAAAGATTTTTCTGCATCAAAAAGCTTTCTCTCACTAAAGCAATTACTTTCTTACTAAAATTAAAAAAACCAAGCTTTTTCTAGAACAATAAATATTTATATAAAAAGCTTTTTGCAAAAAAAAAAAAAAAAAACACAAACAGAATAAAAAAAGCTTTGTCTTTTGTACAAAACAAGAGCACTGTACTAAAAAAACGGTTTCTACAAAATAGTTTTCCTACAAAAAGAGCTTTTACTGCAAAAGATAGGAGTTTCCTCTTCAAAAAGGGCATTTTCTTAAAAAAAAAGCTTTTTCTTTAAAAACAAAATTATCTACCAAAAGAGCTTTTTAATAAATAGAGCTTTTTACAAAAAAATATTACAAAAACTTTCATTAAAAAAAACTGCTTTATTGAACAAAAAATAGAAAGCTTTGTTTTTACTGTACGAAACATGCACTTCCTACTAAAAACACAGTTTCTACAAAACAGCTTTTTCTTCAAAAAGAGCTTTTCTTTCAAAATGAACTTCTTGTTAAAAAAGATCTCTTCCTCAAAAAGAGGAGAAAGAGCTTGATTGAACAAAAAATAAAAAGCTTTGCCTATTGTACAAAACATGCTCTTCCTACTAAACGTCTTTTCTTGAAAAAAAGCTTTTCTTTTAAAAAGAGGTTATTGTTCTAAAATATCTTTTCTTCACAAAAAAAAAGTTTTCTTAAAAAAAACTTTTCTTAAAAAAATTTTTCTTCCAAAAGAGCTTTTTATTTTGTACAAAAACTTTTTTTATGAGATTTTCATAGAAAAAGAGCTTCTTGTTCTAAAATATCTTATCTTCACAAAAAAAGTTTTCTTAAAAAAATTTCTTCAGAAAAACGTTTTCTTCCAAAAGAGCTTTTTATTTTATACAAAAATTATTTTTATCAGATATTCATAGAAAAAGCTTACTTTAAAAAAGGCTTTTGTTTAAAACAGATTTAAAAAGTCTTTGTTTTTACAAAAATATCTTTTTTCTAAAAAAAAGCTTTTTAAAAATAGAATTTTCTGAAAAATGTGTTTAAATTCTTTTTAGAAAAAAATTGTTTCTAAAATCAGCTTTTTTAATAAAAACATTTGTTTTAAAAAGTTTTTTTCACAGAAAAAGCTTTTTCTTTACAAAAATATCCAATTTTAAATCGTTCCCAAGACAGTCTTCAATCCGGAACGACCCGATTACCAATAGGCCAAAGATTATCAACTTAACACTAGCTGCATCAACCCAGGGAAGAACGTCCAGTCAAAGTCAATCTGTTACAACAACTACCAAAAGAAGTTTTTTTACAAAAAGTTATTTTTGCAAAAAAATACAAAAGAAAAAACTACCAAAAAGCTTTTTTTCTTTAATAATGAACTTTTAATTGAGAAGGACAGATATCGCTTTTTGAAGGACAGATGAGATTTCTTTAATAAAGAACTTTTTGTTAAGTAAAATTTCCTTAAGAAGGACGGATCTAAAAAGCTTTTACTTAAAGCTTTAAAATGATTTCATTAATACGAGCTTTTTCTTAAGAACAGACATTTTTTCGAATAGTAATGATTCATAAAGAAAAGCCAATTCAGTTTTCATTCAATAAAAAAAGCTTTTTCTGAAAGAATATAATTTTTCTAAAAGAAAAATCTATATAGAATGAAACATAGAGCAGAATTCTAATGTTTTGAGTGGAGAGCTTTAAAAGAGAGCTCACAAAGAGAAGCGAACATAAACTAAACAATTGTTTTCAGCTCTCTACGAATTTCTTTATAAAAGGGTGTGGGTTTCTAAGTTTAATAAATACAAGATCAAGGTAGGGACAGGCGGTCGGATGTGGAAGTGGTGGGAAAATAACTTTATAGTACAAAAACTAAAGATATGTGCCTATTTAGATAAAATAGATTTATGTTACCTTCAATCAGTTTTTGGCCACAAAAAAGCTTTTTAAATAAAAACAACTTTTACTAATTGTTATTTACAAATTGATTTTCTATTAAGAAGAGCTTTTAGACTTTAGTACCTACTTCAATTTAAATTTTATGTTACAGAAAAGCCTCTTAGGAAATTTAAATTTTACTAAAATGAAATTAAAAATCAAAATATCAAATTTAATTATACAAGTAACACCACAAGCACTTTAAAAATCTAAAATATTGAGAACTGAAACATGTGTACGGTTTCGAGTTGTTTGGCAAAGTTTGTCTAAGTGTGCAATAGGAGGCAGTTAGGGGCAAGAGTAAAGAAGCAGTAAATCTTGGGCCCAAGTTTTTGATAGGAAAAGCTAAGCACATTTGTAAGAAAAAAGTAAAGTTGCCCTTAACTGCATGAAAAAAAAATCATATATGATATACAAATACACACATAAAATTATGCCTCAAGCCTACAAGTAAGATAAATCCTAACAACTTGTTTTTATTTTTGTTGTTATCTAAAAGGCAAACCAAACTCAAAACAACAACAACAAAAACACTGACAACAATATATACTATATCTAAATCGAACCCAACAAGTTGCCAAAATTTAAAAAAAAGAAATAAGAAAAAGTTTTACTGTGAAATAAATCTGGAAAAAAATTTATACAATTGTTATAGAAAAGAAATAATAAGAAAAAAATAGAAATACATACATGGCATGTATGTCGGGTTATTGTATGTAAATTTTTTGGTTGCCATAGATTGTCTATGTTACAAACTTGTTAAGCTTGTAAACTGACACTTGGCAAAACAATGAAGTATCCTTCTTTATTTTTTTCTCGTACCAGACATACATGGCAACATACATGTTTATTTATAAGGGTCAGAGTTTGGTTCGTTGCATACTAGGAAACTAGAGGAACACAAGGTTTATAGCTTCCTTAAGGAGTAGAAACAGTTTTTTTTTGTTTAAAATCAAATTGTTAATATATACCAGCTGTAAACCTCTACATACTCACATTGTTTTCATTTTACACATACATACAATACAATATTAAAAAGAAAACCTAAAGGATCCTTCACACTCCAATATATGCATATATTTTTATACAAAAAACACATATTTGTAAAACAACAAGTTGTTTATGGCAAATACATGATAATGATGGGTTTTTTTTTCTCTACACAAAAAAAAGTATATTTAAACACTGTTTTCGACATATTTATACTGGGATTTAACTTTAATGTTTAAAGGTGTGAGTATTTGACAAATCCTTATACCAAGTTGTTGCCTTTTAAATGTTAACAAACAAACAAAAAAACTCTACAATTTTAAAAATATACTGTAGCATAACTCTAGGTGCTTCCGGCTGTTTATCTCATATTTACATAATAAAAAACGAGTAAAAAAACAACAGTAGCAGCAGTAGCAACAAAAATATTTCCTGTAAAAATACTTGCGACGGAAGGATATTAACGTTATTTCTTTGTGTATATTTTTGAAAAAAAAATGAACAGGGAAAAGCATTATAAAACATCCATTAAAACACTCAATGTTGCACTCACTCTAAGAGGCAGCTATAAAATTTGATATTGTTTATCATCAATATTAGCTAAGAAAGGGAAGAAAAAAAAATTTGGCAGGTGACCAACATATAAGGGCTTACTAAAATATGAATCCAAATATTTGTACATATATCTGTATCTATGTGTATAAAGAAGCCTGGCCGAAAAATATACCAATTTACCAAGAAAAGCTCCAGGAAATTTGCAGTATAGACTATAGAATAGACTATACACAAGACTTTAGACTAGACTATGGACTAGACTATAGGCTAGATTATAGACTAGATTATAGAGTAGGCTATAGACTAGACTAGACTATAGACTAGACTATAGACTAGACTATAGACTAGACTATAGACTAGACTATAGACTAGACTATAGACTAGACTATAGACTAGACTATAGACTAGACTATAGACTAGACTATAGACTCTATAGACTAGACTATAGACTAGACTATAGACTAGACTAGACTAGATATAGACTAGACTATAGACTAGGACTATCGACTAGACTATAGACTAGACTATAGGGACTATAGACTATAGACTAGACTATAGACTAGACTATAGACAGACTATAGACTAGACTATAGACTAGACTATTAGACTAGACTATAGACTAGACTATAGGACTAGACTATAGACTAGACTATAGACTAGACTATAGACTAGACTATAGACTAGACTATAGACTAGACTATAGACATAGACTAGATATAGACTAGACTATAGACTAGACTATAGACTAGACTATAGACTAGACTATAGACTAGACTATAGACTAGACTAGACTAGACTATGACTATAGACTAGACTATAGACTAGACTAGACTAGGACTAGACTATAGACTAGACTATAGACTAGACTATAGACTAGACTATAGACTAGACTATAGACTAGACTATAGACTAGACTATAGACTAGACTATAGACTAGACTATAGACTAGACTATAGACTAGACTATAGACTAGACTATAGACTAGACTATAGACTAGACTATAGACTAGACTATAGACTAGACTATAGACTAGACTATAGACTAGACTATAGACTAGACTATAGACTAGACTATAGACTAGACTATAGACTAGACTATAGACTAGACTATAGACTAGACTATAGACTAGACTATAGACTAGACTATAGACTAGACTATAGACTAGACTATAGACTAGACTATAGACTAGACTATAGACTAGACTATAGACTAGACTATAGACTAGACTATAGACTAGACTATAGACTAAGACTATAGACTAGACTATAGACTAGACTATAGACTAGACTATAGACTAGACTATAGACTAGACTATAGACTAGACTATAGACTAGACTATAGACTAGACTATAGACTAGACTATAGACTAGACTATAGACTAGACTATAGACTAGACTATAGACTAGACTATAGACTAGACTATAGACTAGACTATAGACTAGACTATAGACTAGACTATAGACTAGACTATAGACTAGACTATAGACTAGACTATAGACTAGACTATAGACTAGACTATAGACTAGACTATAGACTAGACTATAGACTAGACTATAGACTAGACTATAGACTAGACTATAGACTAGACTATAGACTAGACTATAGACTATACTATAGACTAGACTATAGACTAGACTATAGACTAGACTATAGACTAGACTATAGACTAGACTATAGACTAGACTATAGACTAGACTATAGACTAGACTATAGACTAGACTATAGACTAGACTATAGACTAGACTATAGACTAGACTATAGACTAGACTATTATGAAAATTAGTAGTATTATTAAAAAGTATAAAGAACTAAGTTTGGCCGATTTTTAGAGATACTACAATATTTAACAAAATTATGAACTCGAAAGTCCTTTTAGGGGGTAGTGTTTTATGGGGGCTAGGTGAAATAATGGACCGATTTCAAACATTTTCAATAGGCTTCGACGAAAAACACGTATGGTCCAAATTTCATCAAAATATCTTGAAAATTGCGACCTGTACTTTGCGCAGAAGGTTTAGATGGACAGCCAGCCGGACAGACGGACGGACATGGCTTAATCGACTCAGAAAG
Source organism: Lucilia sericata (assembly GCF_015586225.1). Taxonomy (NCBI): domain Eukaryota; kingdom Metazoa; phylum Arthropoda; class Insecta; order Diptera; family Calliphoridae; genus Lucilia; species Lucilia sericata. Next base: position 102,571 of record NW_023995004.1, read on the forward strand.
TGATTCTGAGTAGATCGGTATACTTTATGGTGGGTGTAGGACCAATATTTTTGTGCGTTACAAACATCAGCACAAACGTATAATACTCTTCCCACTATGGTGGTGTAGGGTATAACAATTCGTGGTACTTAGTAGCTTTTCAACTCCAGTTGGTGCTGTTAAGCTTTCAGCATACATATATTAGTTTTCCTCTACATATACTTCTTTTGTTTATCTTTTTATATGTATTTCTATTTTATATTAAAAATAATTTTTACACACACGTTATATTGATACGATAGCTTATAAAACAAACAAACAATATACATTTTAAAAATCTTTACCCAAAGCTCGATAGACTTATACTTTTTCTCATATAAAAAATATTTTCTTATATACATTCTAGCCAGACAATTACTTAGTAAATATATACACGCACAGACATCACTTACTTGAGAGTACTTCTAACATGGGGTATTATCCCTTTTTAAAATGTAACAAATACTTTGAAAGTACATATATTTACTTACCATTAAAATAACGTAAAAGCTTTTGACACAAAGAAATTTAAGACATTTTTATATAGACATCGTTTCGTATTCCTTTAAAGAGTTGACATTAAAGTTATTATATTTTGAAAAAGGTTGACAGCGAACAATTTTGAAAAAATCGTTTTTGAATAGAATTTTGGCTTTTTCTACAAAAAAGCTCTTTTGTTGAAAAGATGTTTTAGAGAGATATACATATTTTTTGGAAATAAAAATTGTAAAAAAGTCTTTTTGCAGAAAAAATCCTTTTTATTTAGAAAAAATCCTTTTTATTTAGAAAAAATCCTTTTTATTTAGAAAAAAGCTTTTTTATTTAGAAAAAAGCTTTTCTGAAGAAAAAGTTATAATTTAAAAAGCATTTCAGTTTAAAAAACATCTATTTTAAAACACCTGTTTAAAGAAAAACTAGTTTTTAAAAAGTTTATATGTTTAGAAAAAGCTTTTTTTAAGAAAAAGTTTAGAAAAAGCTTTTTTCTTAAAAGCTTTTCTACAAAAGAGCTTTTCTGAAAGCTTTTTAGAAAAATCTTTATTAGAAAAAACTTTTGCAGAAAAAGCTCTTTTGAACAAAAAGCTTTTATAGAAAAAGCTCATGCTGTAGAAATATTTTTGTTTTGCTGGGGCTCTATGATGATTTCTTTATGAATGTTGCTTGTGCTTTTGGAAAGTTTTGTCTAAGAAAGCTTTTTGTACTGAAAGCATGTTTTATTTGGATTCGAAGGCAAATTTTGTATATTTAATTGAATTTCATTATTACAATTTCTTTTGTTTGTTTATAAATTTAACAAAAAAAATCTATATTTTTTCTTATAAAAGCCATGTGTTTTTAATGTGTTTACAATATTACATTAATAAATTTTCTAAATGAACTATAAACAAAATAATATTCTCTGTAAAATTACTAAACAAAATTATGAAAGTTCATTTTATGGTTTAATAAACAAAACGTTACATTGTTTATTTAAAGAAAAAACTTTCAAATCGTGTTTTGTAATAAACAATTTCATAAATTTTGAAAAGATTACAAGATTCCCTTACTAACTTTAAAACTCTTTAAATTTAGAAAAATTTTCTACTTCCGTTTTCCTTAGAAAAAAAAACACTCCTTTATTTGGGGGAAAAAAAACTACCGAAAAAAATCAAATCCCTATATACATCTTATTTGTTGTAAACATTTGTCATTGTATGTTAAAATTTACAACTCTAACACAGATACATGTTATACACAAAAACACAAACAAACATATATTTACAATTTGCAAAACTGTCTGTTTCTATGTTGTTTTATTGCTTAATATGGCAAACAGTTAGTGATATATAAGAGGATGGATTGCCATAAACATAGAGCTAACGATATGGGGGGAGGGATATATGACTCTAATATGTAGTTTTGTACATTTGAAAATTTGAAACTGTAAGTACATGATACTTTTACACACACACACACATAAACATATTTGTATACCCTTTAGTAATAGAGAATTTATATGTCAATTTCTGTTTAAAGCATTTTTTTACAACTACTACACAGCAAAAAAAGAAATATGTTTACAACATCCGCGTTTCATATATAGATTTTGACTTCAAATACTTGATCCAAATATAAACACAAATGACTGACTACAAAAATTGTTTGTGTTTGTGTACAGAATCTGTACTACAGATGTAGACGATACAACAAAATTTGCTTTTAAATAAAACGTACATTTTGACAGCAAATACATATATATAGTCGATTCGTCAAGTATTTGCATTTTATATCCACTTAGATATAGATTGTAATACAAGAAGAGGCAAAAAAAAATATTGGGAAATATTTGTCTGGCTTAATAATATTGGTGGCGAGAAAAAGTTATGTCGAATATTGAATAAACTATTTCATTGCCTCTGACGCAATTTCAAGAAAGTTTTTTTAAAAAAAAGCTTTTTGTTAAAAAGAGCTTTTTATAAAAGAGCTTTTTGTAAAAAGGAGCTTTTTGTAAAAAAGAGCTTTTTATAAAAAATATGTTTTTATAAAAAGAGCTTTTTATAAAAAGAGATTTTTATAGAAAGCTCTTCTTTAAGAAAACGTCCCTGAAATTTCTTTCTACAAAACAGCTTTCAATAAAAAAAACTTTTTATAAAAATAGCTTTTTGTAAAAAAAGCCTTTTCCAAAAAGAGCTTTTTATAAAAAAGCGATTTTTATACAAAAGCTTTTTTATAAAAATTTGCTTTTTATAAATAAAGCTTTGTACATAAAAGTGTTTTTTTTTAAAAAAAGCTTTTCATCAAAAAGAGCTTTTTAAAAATAAAAAAGATATACTTCTGGAAAAAGAATCGTTAAAAAAACTTTCCTGAAATTGGTTTCTACAAAAAAGCTTTCAATAAAAAGAGCTTTCTATAAAAGAGCTTTTTATAAAAATAGCTTTTTATAAAAATTAGCTTTTTATAAAAAAGCTTTTTTATAAAAATTAGCTTTTTATCAAAAAGAGTTTTTTTATAAAAATTAGCTTTTTATAATAAAAGCTTTTTTATAAAAATTAGCTTTTCATAAAAAAAAGCCCTTTTATAAAAGAGCTTTTTATAAAAAAAAACTTTTCATAAAGAAAACTTTCATAATACTTGAGCTACTTTCCGAAAATCAATTTCCGTACAAACCAAGTGTTTTTCTCCGTAATCTACTTCGAGTTTCAGCAGCTTTTCTAAAGAAAACTTAACTTTTCTAAAGAAAAGCTTAGGTCTTTAGTTTCAAAATTACCTTTTCCCCAACTCAACTCCTGTATCATGTGTTTAAATTTTATGTATTACATAATATATAAATATTTGTGAATATTTCAATATGTATTACACTTGCTTCTTATATTTTCAAGTATAAATGTTAAATATTTACAAAATACTCGCTAACAGCAATCAGTCTTCTCGTTCTATACTTTTTATATCCAATATCAATGTGATATTTTTCAACACTCACACACCAGTCGTTTGGAAGACTGATAGCTTTTTTTTTTCAAATAATATGAAAATCTAAAACTCTAAATCATAGATAAATAAAAATTTTCCTTTTTGTTTGCTCTCCCCCCCCAAAAAAAAAACTATACAAAACATATAGTTTTAGTATTAGTTTAATAGTATTTGAAAAATTTCTCTTAAAAATGTTTTTGTTAAAACTAAAAAACTACAAGGAATTCGTATAAACATTAGTTAGAGTCTATAGTAAATTTTTCTTTTTCTATCGAATAGTATTCATTCATGGAAAACATTTTTTTTTTTATTATAATATAAAATCAGTCAGTCATTCATTCACATGTTAAAGAAGCTTTACATTTACTTTTTTGTGTTTTTTTGTATATTTTTATTCTGAATAAATATTGTTTATATAGAATACTATAAATTCTGTGCCTTGGCAGGGTATATAGATTTTTTTGTTTTTGTATTTCACATCAATTTAACTTTTTTTTTCAAACTCATTCGTACTTTTTTGTATTCAGTCGAAACAAAACAGCAACACAAAAAAAAAGCATTTTCCATATCATGGTTGATGGAATATAAAAAGGCAATATTGTACAACAAAAAAGCACAAAAGAATGAAAAAAAGAAGAATAAAATTCATGAAATTGTTGTTTAAATAAAAGATGTGACATGTGTTAAATGTATGTACGCAAGTATTGAAATTGTTTTTAACAATATTGAAGAAAAGAAAAAAAATAACAACAAAACGTATTTTTTATTACACATGTTATAGAATTGAAGGTAATTTATGAAATGAACTATATGTGAGATATATGAGGAGATTTAAAGAGAAATACTACTTACCAGATACAAGTTCTAGTTCAGTTCTAGTTCAGTTCTAGTTCAGTTCTAGTTCAATTCTAGTTCAGTTCTAGTTCAGTTCTAGTTCAGTTCTAGTTCAGTTCTAGTTCAGTTCTAGTTCAGTTCTAGTTCAGTTCTAGTTCAGTTCTAGTTCAGTTCTAGTTCAGTTCTAGTTCAGTTCTAGTTCAGTTCTAGTTCAGTTCTAGTTCAGTTCTAGTTCAGTTCTAGTTCAGTTCTAGTTCAGTTCTAGTTCAGTTCTAGTTCAGTTCTAGTTCAGTTCTAGTTCAGTTCTAGTTCAGTTCTAGTTCAGTTCTAGTTCAGTTCTACTTCAGTTCTAGTTCAGTTCTAGTTCAGTTCTAGTTCAGTTCTAGTTCAGTTCTAGTTCAGTTCTAGTTCAGTTCTAGTTCAGTTCTAGTTCAGTTCTAGTTCAGTTCTAGTTCAGTTCTAGTTCAGTTCTAGTTCAGTTCTAGTTCAGTTCTAGTTCAGTTCTAGTTCAGTTCTAGTTCAGTTCTAGTTCAGTTCAGTTCTAGTTCAGTTCTAGTTCAGTTCTAGTTCAGTTCTAGTTCAGTTCTAGTTCAGTTCAGTTCTAGTTCAGTTCTAGTTCAGTTCTAGTTCAGTTCTAGTTCAGTTCTAGTTCAGTTCTAGTTCAGTTCTAGTTCAGTTCTAGTTCAGTTCTAGTTCAGTTCTAGTTCAGTTCTAGTTCAGTTCTAGTTCAGTTCTAGTTCAGTTCTAGTTCAGTTCTAGTTCAGTTCTAGTTCAGTTCTAGTTCAGTTCTAGTTCAGTTCTAGTTCAGTTCTAGTTCAGTTCTAGTTCAGTTCTAGTTCAGTTCTAGTTCAGTTCTAGTTCAGTTCTAGTTCAGTTCTAGTTCAGTTCTAGTTCAGTTAGTTCTAGTTCAGTTCTAGTTCAGTTCTAGTTCTAGTTCAGTTCTAGTTCAGTTCTAGTTCAGTTCTAGTTCAGTTCTAGTTCAGTTCTAGTTCAGTTCTAGTTCAGTTCTAGTTCAGTTCTAGTTCAGTTCTAGTTCAGTTCTAGTTCAGTTCTAGTTCAGTTCTAGTTCAGTTCTAGTTTCTAGTCAGTTCTAGTTCAGTTCTAGTTCAGTTCTAGTTCAGTTCTAGTTCAGTTCTAGTTCAGTTCTAGTTCAGTTCTAGTTCAGTTCTAGTTCAGTTCTAGTTCAGTTCTAATTCAGTTCTAGTTCAATTCTAGTTCAGTTCTAGTTCAGTTCTAGTTCAGTTCTAGTTCAGTTCTAGTTCAGTTCTAGTTCTTCTAGTTCTTTCTAGTTCAGTTCTAGTTCAGTTCTAGTTCAGTTCTAGTTCAGTTCAGTTCTAGTTCAGTTCTAGTTCAGTTCTAGTTCAGTTCTAGTTCAGTTCTAGTTCAGTTCTAGTTCAGTTCTAGTCAGTTCTAGTTCAGTTCTAGTTCAGTTCTAGTTCAGTTCTAGTTCAGTTCTAGTTCAGTTCTAGTTCAGTTCTAGTTCAGTTCTAGTTCAGTTCTAGTTCAGTTCTAGTTCAGTTCTAGTTCAGTTCTAGTTCAGTTCTAGTTCAGTTCTAGTTCAGTTCTAGTTCAGTTCTAGTTCAGTTCTAGTTCAGTTCTAGTTCAGTTCTAGTTCAGTTCTAGTTCGTTCTAGTTCAGTTCTAGTTCAGTTCTAGTTCAGTTCTAGTTCAGTTCTAGTTCAGTTCTAGTTCAGTTCTAGTTCAGTTCTAGTTCAGTTCTAGTTCAGTTCTAGTTCAGTTCTAGTTCAGTTCTAGTTCAGTTCTAGTTCAGTTCTAGTTCAGTTCTAGTTCAGTTCTAGTTCAGTTCTAGTTCAGTTCTAGTTCTAGTTCTAGTTCAGTTCTAGTTCAGTTCTAGTTCTAGTTCATTTCTAGTTCAGTTCTAGTTCAGTTCTAGTTCTAGTTCATTCTAGTTCAGTTCTAGTTCAGTTCTAGTTCAGTTCATTCAGTTCAGTTCTAGTTCAGTTCTAGTTCAGTTCTAGTTCAGTTCTAGTTCAGTTCTAGTTCAGTTCTAGTTCAGTTCTAGTTCAGTTCTAGTTCAGTTCTAGTTCAGTTCTAGTTCAGTTCTAGTTCAGTTCTAGTTCAGTTCTAGTCAGTTCTAGTTCAGTTCTAGTTCAGTTCTAGTTCAGTTAGTTCTAGTTCGGTTTAGTTCTAGTTCAGTTCTACTTTAGATCTGGTTCAGTTATATAAAAATCTTATTAAATTTTACACAAATTTCTTTTACCGCCAGCTATGCTACATTTTGCTTATTAAATTTGAAGTATAAATAAAACATTTCCTAAAGAATAAACAAGTAAATAATACAGACATATTCCAAGAATTTAAATTTTTACTTAATAATTATGTTTCTTCAAATTACTTAAAGCTTAACAATAGCAACAAAATCACCATGGTTTTGAAATCTTTTAAGGTGAAAATTATAATTCATTTGAACAAAAACATTAAGTTTGTTGTTTCGTAAAACTTTAGTTTTTTTTGTCATAAAAAGGAAACAAAGTTTTTTTTTATTATTTAGTTGTTGTAATTCAGTTTCACTCACACGCACAACTTTAACAAATTTTAATTTCCCCTTAGGCCAAGTGTGAGGATAATTGTGTATATGTGTTTGTGTGTGTGTGTGGTTATGACCATCTATTTTACTATTAACCCACAGGGAGCTTTTAATAAACCACAAATTTAACATTTGTTGCCAGTTTTAGTTAAAATTATTAAAAAAAATTGCTGGAAATATTTGCTATTTGTTGTTTAACTTTATTGTTAAGCCTAAATTCTTAGAATTTTTTTTTTTAATTTTTTGTAAAGGAAACAAAGTTTTTGGCAATAAAGGAAGCAAATATTAGTAAAAATAGAAATTTGTTAGTTATAACTTACGTCTCATAAAAATAACACAAAATAAGTAAAATAGATTTCTTTGGTTAAGAGAAAATCGTTTATAGCAGTGGGGGTTTTTGATATTAAAATGGTGATTTGTTTTTTTTTTTTTTTTTTGGAAAATTATAGAGACTTTGAGCCAAATATTATGGTGAAAGGGAAGTGTATTCAGAAAAAAAAACATGACAGGTGACAATTATTACAAAGTGGAGGCATTTGTTTAAAACTTATTTAAAATCAAACTATCAGCACTTTTCCTATCATAATTCTTCCACCATAAAGTCAATATTATTCATGTATATATTAACTCACATCGCTTTTACTTTTTATCGCAGATTGTTGGTTTAAAAAATTTAACTGTTGACGCCATTTTTATCATTATTCTTTTAAAATTTACTGCTTTTTAAGGTTACCATTTCGTTTTAAGTTTCCCCGAAAAGTTTTCAAAGGAAAATTTACACATGAAAACTTTTACTATTTGTGAATGTTTGTTGCTTGGCCTTAAAAGGAAGTAAAAACTAAGAAATAAACTCAAGGTCATAAAAAGAAACTTAAAACTAACGACTTTTTCTCAAAAACATAAAAAGGAGAAAGAATTTCTAGAAGAAGTTAACTTAAATTGTATAAATCTTATTATATTGAACTTTGACACAACAACAAAACAAACACTAATACGCTCGAAGCAAAAAGATTAATACTAAAGTTGCTCAAATTATAAACAACAATGTTGCTTCAATTGTGAATAATTTTTCTTTAGAAAAGTTGCTTTAATTATTAACAACCTTTTTTATAAAAGTTGCTTCAATTATGAATAACTTTTCTATAGGAGAATTGCTTCAATTGTGAACAACTTTTCCGTAAAAGAGTTGCTTCAATTGTGAACAACTTTTCTATAGGAGAGTTGCTTCAATTGTGAACAGAGCTTCTATGAGAAAATTGTTTCAATTGTGAACAACTTCTCTATAAGAGAGTTGCTTCAATTGTTAAGAATATTTCTAATAAGATAGTTGCTTCAATTGTGAGCAACTTTTCTATAAGAGAGTTGCTTCAATTGTGAACAACTTTTCTATAGGAGAGTTGCTTCAATTGTGAATAATTTTTCTTTAGTAAAGTTGCTTTAATTATTAACAACCTTTTTTATAAAAGTTGCTTCAATTGTGAATTGCTTTTCTATAGGGAGTTGCTTCAATTGTGAACAACTTTTCTATAAGAGAGTTGCTTCAATTGTGAACATGTTTTCTGTGGGAAAATTGTTTTAATTCTGAACAACATTTCTAATAAGATAGTTGCTTCAATTGTGAACAACTTTTCTATAAGAGAGTTGCTTCAATTGTGAATCATTTTCTTTAGAAAAGTTGATTCAATTATTAACAAACTTTTTTATAAAAGGTGCTTCAATTGTGAATCTCTTTTCTATAGGGGAGTTGCTTCAATTCTGAACATCTTTTCTGTAAGAGTATTGCTTCAATTGTGAACAACTTTCCATAGAAGTGATGCTTCAAATGTGAACAGCTTTTCTATAAGAGAGTTGCTTCAATTGTGAACAATTTTTCTATAAAAGAGTTGCTTCAATTGTGAATAATTTTTCTTTAGAAAAGTTGCTTTAATTATTAACACCCTTCTTTATAAAAGTTGCTTCAATTATGAATCACTTTTCTACAAGAGAATTGCTTCAATTGTGAACAATTCTCCTTTAGAAAAGGTGCAGCAATTGTGAACAACTTTTCTACAGAAAAGTTGCATTAAATGTAAAAAACTTTTCAATAGAGAAGTTGCTTTAATTATGAACCATTTTTCTATAAAAAAGTTGTTTCCGTTATAAACATTCTTTCTATAGGAAAGTTGCTTCAATTGTGAACAACTTCTCTATATAAAAGTGGCTTCAATTATGAACAACTTTTCTATCAAAAAGTGACTTCAATTGAGAACAAATTTTCTATCAAAAAGTGGCCTCAATTGTGAACAACTTCTTCATAGCAAAGATGCTTCAATTGTGAACAATCTATCAATATCAGAGTTGCTTCAATTGTCAAACATGTTTCTATAAGAAATTCGCATCAATTGTCATAACTTTTCTATAGAAAAGATGCCTCAATTATGAACAACTGTTCATTTGAGAAAAACAAAGTTGATTCAATAGTTAACAACTGTATACAAAAGTTGCTTAAATTCTAAACTACTTTTCTGTAGAACGGTTTCCTCAAAACACAATCCCTGACCTTAATATTATTGCTTAATTTATTAAGGACACTATTTCCTCAAATCCTATTAATCTTTTCTATGAGTGTATTCTTACATATGTATGTTTAAGCTGCCACACACGACTTTAACAAATGGACTATTGCGAAATAGTGGTGGTGGTAGTATGAGTTACATGTCTACTTGGTGTTATACAAAAGGAAGCAATTTTACTGTTTAAGACTAAAATTTATGTCCTTTTTAGTCGTTGGTTTTTTTCTTTTCTTAAGCACGAACTTAAACATTGTCTAGGGAAAGGGAAGGGGACTTTATGGCCAAAACCAATATACATAAACATTTCGGTTGTTGTTAGTAGCAAAACATGAAAACCACTAGATTTCTTTCATAAGGTCTTTTTCATGTAGGTTGCCTCAGTAAACCTTGGCGCCAAACCTATGATAATAACTTAAGTTAACAAATAAACTATATACATTCTTTGGTTTGTTTTTGTGTCACAAGTTTAGCGCACTCTCAAAAAAAAAAAAAAAAAAAACATTCGCTAACACTAGCAAATGTTAGACATGCTGTTTATAGTAAGAAGACTTAAGAATTTTGGCTTCTTTATTTTATAAGGTTTTTATTTTTACACAGAATTAAGTTTTTCATTTTGTAGGTCTTTAAAGTGAGTTGATTTTTCGTTTTTGTTTTAAAGTATAAAGGCGTTACAGATTAGTGGTAGAGAGGGTGTTGTTGGGACAAAACATTTAAAAACAATAGATAACAAGTGAACATATTGTGTTAAAGAAAAAGTTTAGCGTAGAAAAACATGCTATAGTTATTTACTAGTTTTGTAGTTTTGGAAAAAACTTTTCCTTTTTCTTTGCTAGTTGCTGGTTTTTTAGGTTATCGAGGAACTGTTTTTATAATTTCTTTTATTAAGTGAAAGGAAAAAAATACAAGAGAAGTTAAAAAAGGAGATAGGAAAAGTTGTTAAATTATGTTTTAAATTTAAACTAAATTTCTTTTAAATATATATTTTCTTAACGAAGATAGCAAGTTTTTCACTTTTCCCGAAAGGACAAGAACAAAACTGGAACTGAACTAGAACTGAACTAGAACTGAACTAGAACTGAACTAGAACCTAGAACTGAACTAGAACTGAACTAGAACTGAACTAGAACTGAACTAGAACTGAACTAGAACTGAACTAGAACTGAACTAGAACTGAACTAGAACTGAACTAGAACTGAACTAGAACTGAACTAGAACTGAACTAGAACTGAACTAGAACTGAACTAGAACTGAACTAGAACTGAACTAGAACTGAACTAGAACTGAACTAGAACTGAACTAGAACTGAACTAGAACTGAACTAGAACTGAACTAGAACTGAACTAGAACTGAACTAGAACTGAACTAGAACTGAACTAGAACTGAACTAGAACTGAACTAGAACTGAACTAGAACTGAACTAGAACTAGAACTGAACTAGAACTGAACTAGAACTGAACTAGAACTGAACTAGAACTGAACTAGAACTGAACTAGAATAGAACTGAACTAGAACTGAACTAGAACTGAACTAGAACTGAACTAGAACTGAACTAGAAACTGAACTAGAACTGAACTAGAACTGAACTAGAACTGAACTAGAACTGAACTAGAACTGAACTAGAACTGAACTAGAACTGAACTAGAACTGAACTAGAACTGAACTAGAACTGAACTAGAACTGAACTAGAACTGAACTAGAACTGAACTAGAACTGAACTAGAATGAACCATGAACTACAGAACTGAACTAACTGAACTAGAACTGAACAAAGAATCATATATACGCCTGGTACCAAATTAACACCAAACTGTTTATAATTTTTCAATACCATCCGTTCTCAAAGTATATAAATACGTACGACAACACTATGTAATGTTGACAACATTGCAAAATTCGTTGTCATAATCTAAATTTTATACAATCCGTTGTCTAAATGTTAACAAACGTGGTTAGCTCACTATTGACAAACAATCCGTTGCCAATAGTGAGCTTACCACGTTGTTAACATTTAGACAACGGATGTATATAAAATTTAGATTTCGACAACGAATTGTTGCAATGTTGACAACGTTGCGTTGTCAAGATTACATAGTGTTGTCGTACGTATGTATATACTTTGACAATGGATGTTATTGAAAAATTATATACTTTTTGGTGTCAATTTGGTACCAGGCGTGTATATTTCCTTTTCTCTCTGTGTAGAACTGAACTAGAACTGAACTAGAACTGAACTAGAACTGAACTAGAACTGAACTAGAACTGAACTAGAACTGAACTAGAACTGAACTAGAACTGAACTAGAACTGAACTAGAACTGAACTAGAACTGAACTAGAACTGAACTAGAAGAACTAGAACTGAACTAGAACTGAACTAGAACTGAACTAGAACTGAACTAGAACTGAACTAGAACTGAACTAGAACTGAACTAGAACTGAACTAGAACTGAACTAGAACTGAACTAGAACTGAACTAGAACTGAACTAAACTGAACTAGAACTGAACTAGAACTGAACTAAACTAGAACTGAACTAGAACTGAACTAGAACTGAACTAGAACTGAACTAGAACTGAACTAGAACTGAACTAGAATGAACTAGAACTGAACTAGAACTGAACTAGAACTGAACTAGAACGAACTAGACTGAACTAGAACTGAACTAGGACTTAAACTTGCTTCATGATCAAATTTTCCAAAGAAAATAATTTTCTGGAGAAAAAAATTTTTCTTTGTTATTTTCTTAATTCCTTAAACTTTCGTTATAAATTTTTTTTAATCATAAAATTCCTTCTTCTTTTCATTGCAGTTTATTAAAAACGAATTCTAATGACGAGTGCTGCATTGCAAAACTATTGGCAACAAATGCTAGAAATCAACAACAACAGCAGCAGCGGCAACAAATACCAGCAGCTATATACAAAAACTATAGTAAATTTACCAAGAAATAAAACAAAAACTATTGGAAACCAAATACTAGCAAACACAAAAAACAAAATCGAGCCAAAGTAACGAAGAAGAAAACTTACAAACGAATTAAACACAAACCAACAAGAAAACAAATAAATCCCAGAAAAAAAGAAAACAATGAGACTTACAACGAAAAGAAAACGGAAATAAAAACGAAACCAATAAACAAACTAACGGAAGCCACACAAGACAAGGAAGAAGAACAGCAACAAACGACCACAAGCAGCATTATAATGCCCATAGATTTAGAGTGTCAGCAACGTTTGACGTCTGGTCGTAGCGACTGCAGTAAACCACAATTAAACACATGTCACAAAACCCGCAGTAATCTGAAAATGACTAACATGTCCGCTCTTAAGCAAAAACCACATACCAGCCTCCTAAAACCAACAACAACAACAACATCAGCAGCAACTTTAACCTGGTTAGTGGCTTTATTGGCGGTAATCGCATGTCTTTGCTCTAAGGTGCCCTTGGCTAATGCCTTAGCCAATTGTCCCAATGGCTGTCAATGTGATGATGACACTTTGGTAGTTAAATGTGGTGAAGGTACTTTGGATGTTTTACCCATTGCTTTGAATCCCTCCATACAACGTTTGATTATTAAGAATAATAAAATCAAGACCATAGATTCAAGCATACAATTCTATGCTGAATTAACTTTCTTGGATTTATCCTACAATGATCTGGTCACCATACCCCAGAGAACTTTTGCCTTTCAACGTAAATTACAGGAATTGCATTTGAATCACAATAAGATAGGTCAGATCAATAATAAGACCTTATCGGGTTTATCAGCGGTAACAGTATTGAATCTACGAGGCAATCTGTTGGCTGAACTGGAAGATTTAACCTTTGCCCCCCTGCAAAAGGTGGAGGAATTGAATTTGGGACAAAATCGCATTAGTCGTATAGGAGAACATGCCTTTGATGGTTTAAAGAATTTGAGGGTACTATATCTAGATGACAATACCTTGACCACTGTACCAGCACCAGAAAATTTCCGAGCCATGCCTTCCTTGGCGGAACTATACTTGGGCACTAATTCCTTTATGTCTATACCCAATAAAGCTTTTGTGGATTTGAAGGGTTTAACACGTTTGGATTTGAAAGGAGCCGGACTCCATAATATATCTCTAGAAGCCATGAAAGGTTTAGAGGGTGTTAGATATATGGATTTATCCGACAACCGTTTGCAGTTTATACCTCAACTGGCTTTATCGCATTTAGAAAGATTGGAGGATTTGTCTTTGGGACAAAATGATTTTGAGGTTATACCCACCAATGCTTTAATGGGCTTGAAAAATCTAAAGAAATTGGAGATCACGGGAGCCCAACGTTTAAGGAAATTGGAAAATTCCGCCTTTAGCAATAATGCCAATTTGGAATACATCAATCTGTCGGCCAATAAGTTGTTAAGTGATATACAAGAAAATGCCTTTTTGGGTTTGCCACATCTGAAACATGTGATCCTAAAAGAAAATCAAATATTTACTTTAGACGAGGGTCTCTTTCCCTGGTCCGATTTGGAGACATTAGATCTTTCGGATAATCCCTTGATGTGTGACTGTCGTTTGTTGTGGTTGAGATCATTGATAATGACACGCAATGGCAGCAATGTGCAAATAAAAGGAGTGACCTGCGCCTCACCACCCAATCTAAAGGCGCAAACTTTACAATCTGTAACACCCGCCATGTTGGGTTGTTCACACAGCGATCCTAAGCAACAGGCCTTGATTGGAGTTCTCTTAGTGGCCACTGCTGCAGCTATAACCATTTTAGCCTTAAGCATTTATGCTTGTCGACGTAGAATCCGCGAGCTACTAAAGGGCGGATGGGGCAATTCAGCTTTAGGACGCAAAGAACGTGAATATCAAAAAACCTTCTCGGATGAAGACTATATGACTCGGCAACCCCAAATACCCTGTGCCATGAATTCCACAGCACCTTATGCCACCACCACTAGTGGTTATGGACAACATGCTATGCCCTACATGGGCACCCGTCCCATACCAGTAACAGAGCTATAGCTAGAAGCACCACCCCCACCTCAACACAGAGGTCGGGGATCAGCCAATAATACTTTGCAACAATTACAAGTGCCCAATGGCGCTTCACTGTATAATGGCTGCGTTCCTCTACCTGATAACCCTGCTACGAATACCACCACCTTTGTCAACCAACTTAATCAAATCAAATATATGACCAATAATACCAGAACACCCAGTAATTATCACTCTCAGCAGGATATGCGTAAACTGTCTAATACAAAAAATCCCAATATAACATCTCTACCACGTCACAGCAATAGCTGCAGTAAACAGCAACAACAACAGCAGCAGCAAGAAAGTTCTCTAACCAATAATCATATCTACAGCCAGCCCATAGTGCCCAATGGTGTTGGTTCCTATATCAATACCACCCCAAAATTTAACACAACCGATCGTCATATACGTCTAACACAGGACCATTTCAATCACAATAATTCCTCTGCCCTAAAATATCCCAAATTATATTCCCAAACTTTGGATGGTGATTACTTGCACAACAATTCCCACTATTCGCTGCCCATCGATCATAGCATCAATCCTGCCGATCACCATGCTAGTCCTTCCGCCAGCCCCACACCTCCCACACCACCACCGCCTGCCCTACCTTTACGTAATGGCAGCTGTAATACCACGGGTCGGCGTTCCACTTTAAGTTCCCTCAATGGCAATTCTCTCAACAATAACAACAATAGTATGGCAGCAACACTACACAAAAATAACACCTTAAATATTAATAACAACAATAATCATACAGGCAGCTTGAGACATCAATATCACTGATACTCGTTGAAAAAGTGTCGAGAACACAATGGTCTGAAAGGAGGAGGAGGCGGTTCTCGGGGCGATTTGATATGGGATGGTAAAATGGGTACATTTGAGACTATAGAAATGACAGCTTTTTTGCATTAGATTAAGGGTCGTGTAGGGCAGCTTAAAAGTAAAATTCATTTCGGTGCAGATATTTAATTGTGCGCATGACTAAAACATTTAGTTAAAAATCAAAAATTCGTTTAGTCAAAGACAATTCAAAAAAACATTCATGACAGTTTAAAGTCCTAGTACAGTTCTAGTTCAGTTCTTGTTCAGTTCTAGTTCAGTTTAGTCAGTTCTAGTTCAGTTCTAGTTCAGTTCTAGTTCAGTTCTAGTTCAGTTCTAGTTCGTTCTAGTTCAGTTCTAGTTCAGTTCTAGTTCAGTTCTAGTTCAGTTCTAGTTCAGTTCTACTTCAGTCTAGTTCAGTTCTAGTTCAGGTTCTAGTGTCAGTTTCTAGGTCAGTTCTAGTTCAGTTCGAGTTCAGTTCAGTCTTCTAGTTCATTCTAGTTTCAGTTCTAGTTCAGTTCTAGTTCAGTTCTAGTTCAGTTTCTAGTTAGTTCTAGTTCAGTTTCTAGTTCATTCTAGTTCAGTTCTAGTTCAGTTCTAGTTCAGTTCTAGTTCAGTTCTAGTTCTAGTTCAGTTCTAGTTCAGTTCTAGTTCAGTTCTAGTTCAGTTCTAGTTCAGTTCTAGTTCAGTTCTAGTTCAGTTCTAGTTCAGTTTCTAGTTCAGTTCTAGTTCAGTTCTAGTTCTGTTCTAGTTCAGTTCTAGTTCTGTTCTAGTTCTGTTCTAGTTCTGTTCTAGTTCTGTTCTAGTTCTGTTCTAGTTCTGTTCTAGTTCTGTTCTAGTTCTGTTCTAGTTCTGTTCTAGTTCTGTTCTAGTTCTGTTCTAGTTCTGTTCTAGTTCTGTTCTAGTTCTGTTCTAGTTCTGTTCTGTTCTGTTCTAGTTCTGTTCTAGTTCTGTTCTAGTTCTAGTTCTAGTTCTAGTTCTGTTCTAGTTCTAGTTCTGTTCTAGTTCTGTTCTAGTTCTGTTCTAGTTCTGTTCTAGTTCTGTTCTAGTTCTGTTCTAGTTCTGTTCTAGTTCTGTTCTAGTTCTGTTCTAGTTCTGTTCTAGTTCTGTTCTAGTTCTGTTCTAGTTCTATTCTAGTTCTGTTCTAGTTCTGTTCTAGTTCTAGTTCTGTTCTAGTTCTGTTCTAGTTTGTTCTAGTTCTGTTCTAGTTCTGTTTCTAGTTCTGTTCTAGTTCTGTTCTAGTTCTGTTCTAGTTCTGTTCTAGTTCTGTTCTAGTTCTGTTCTAGTTCTGTTCTAGTTCTGTTCTAGTTCTGTTCTAGTTCTGTTCTAGTTCTGTTCTAGTTCTGTTCTAGTTCTGTTCTAGTTCTGTTCAGTTCTGTTCTAGTTCTGTTCTAGTTCTGTTCTAGTTCTGTTCTAGTTCTGTTCTAGTTCTGTTCTAGTTCTGTTCTAGTTCTGTTCTAGTTCTGTTCTAGTTCTGTTCTAGTTCTGTTCTAGTTCTGTTCTAGTCTGTTCTAGTTCTGTTCTAGTTCTGTTCTAGTTCTGTTCTAGTTCTGTTCTAGTTCTGTTCTAGTTCTGTTCTAGTTCTGTTCTAGTTTCTATTCTAGTTCTGTTCTAGTTCTGTTCTAGTTCTGTTCTAGTTCTGTTCTAGTTCTGTTCTAGTTCTGTTCTAGTTCTGTTCTAGTTCTGTTCTAGTTCTGTTCTAGTTCTGTTCTAGTTCTGTTCTAGTTCTGTTCTAGTTCTGTTCTAGTTCTGTTCTAGTTCTGTTCTAGTTCTGTTCTAGTTCTGTTCTAGTTCTGTTCTAGTTCTGTTCTAGTTCTGTTCTAGTTCTGTTCTAGTTCTGTTCTAGTTCTGTTCTAGTTCTGTTCTAGTTCTGTTCTAGTTCTAGTTCCGTTCTAGTTCTGTTCTAGTTCTGATCTGTTCTGTTCTAGTTCTGTTCTAGTTCTGTTCTAGTTCTGTTCTAGTTCTGTTCTAGTTCTATTCTAGTTGTTCTAGTTCTGTTCTAGTTCTTTTCTAATTCTGTTCAAATTCTGTGTTACTTCATTTCTATTGAATTGATTCTGCATAAACGACCTTGATTTCAAAAAATGAAACTGTCTGGGAAATGTTAAGCAATTGATTAATATTTAATTTTTAAGTCGAAAACCAATTAAAATTTTTATAATATATCTTAAAGGTTTTTGTAAATAATTTATAGTAACAAAATATTAAAATTTTGAAGAAACAAATTAAAACATTTCTCTTTAGCTAAGGTTAAAGGAAACAAATTGAACAGTTTTAAAGAAAATGTTTTGTAAAATTGTTTGGAAGTTTAATTTTTTTTTAATAAAAAGACACACACAAAAAAAATTCCAGTGATTTTAGTTTAAGTTTGAAAAATTTATATTACATTGTATATAAACAAATATAATAAATAATTAAAATTTAATACGAAACAAGGTGTATACAATACATTAATGAAAAAAAAACTTTAATAAATAAATATGAAAATTAATAGAACAAGGTGAAAATATATTATAGAAATAATATTAATAATAATTTAATATAAAAAAAATCCCTAAAGGAAATTTAGCATGATTAATAAATATACTAATAAAATTTTTTGAAACTAATTTACAAAGAAAATTTTTTTGTTATTTGCAGCCTAATCTTGCCATAGTTTAATATTTTTTTAAAAAAAACAAATTAAGATTTTTTAAATTTTTATTCTGAACTACAAATTTCCTTTGGGGATTCTCAGTCATTTTATTTTTTAATAAAAATAATCAAGTATTTTAAGTAAAATTATTGTTTATTTTATGTATTTTTTTGTTATTTGAAATTATTTTTTTTTATATTATTTTTTTATATTTATTTAAAACAAAAACAAATAAAATTTAAATTTAATATTATAAAACAAACCTCTAACTATAACAACAAATTATAAAAAAACTATATATATTAAAAAAAACGAGAAAAAAAATACAAATAAAAATTTATAAATATAAATAAAAACCAATCACAAAAATAGTTAGTTTTTTATTTTTTTATTATTTCCTATAGAAAGCGAGAAAAAACATAAATATTATTTATGTAAAATATATTTAAAAAAAATATATATATTGAACCACAAAACAACAACTTCATACATATGCAATATTAACTAAAAATACACCACAAACAAAAAAGAAAAACAAATTATATTTATAAATATAAACAAATAAATATTTAAAAAATAATATTTCATATTTATACAAAATCCTATAATTTATCATTAAAATGAAAAAAGAAACTCAGATCGAAATGAAGTATCATTTTCCCACATACAGTAAGAGACAAAACTAACACAGCAAGAGTTTTATGTTTGGACACGCCCACTAGTTGTTTTAAAAAATGGGCGTAAGCTTATTTATGCTATTTAAGACAACTCCCATATACTTTTTTGCACAAAAATACCATTGATGTAAAGCTGAATTCTTAACCTTTCTTTAGATATAACCTTCTACGAAATTCATCAAACAGTTCTCCAGTTAAAAGGTTCCAAATATTAGTCTAACAAAGCTAAAACTGCCAGTTATGTCTTCCACTATTTTTTTATATTTTGTTCAATATTTCCATGGTTTTGAAGAATGAGATATTCTAATACCAAACAGTAATAAGATATATACGTCTTAACTATAAATTTCACTTTTATTCGGTTTGTCCATACATCTGGCGTGCCAAAGGTTGTCTGTCTTGTAGCCCTGTTTTCAAACTATCACTTGGCGAAGAATTCCTCCCTAACCTTTTTCTACAGGTAAGTACTATTTCATATGAATTTCAGAACTTTATTTGTCACTCACTGTATGCTCAACACTAACACATACATAGTTTTACATTGAACAAAAAACTTTATAACCATTTTCCAAGAATAATAAATTAATTGCTATTAATGAAATATATTAACTAAAAAACAAGTTTGGTTTTTATTATCGTTTGGTTTTTGGTTTAATTAATTTTATTTACTAGGTTATTATTTGCGTAAAGTGTTGGGTTTTTTATAATATTATTATTATAAATTATATTTATTATTTATAGATGAGATTGCTAACCACACAGGACTCCTTATGTTACATACATCCAATAAAAAAAAGATGAAGTGCATATTGATTTATCATTCCTTTTGGAAAACATCCAAAAGTTTCCCCTCAAACCTCACAAGCTTAAATATAAGGGTCTTTATACAATTCTAAGATGATACGTTTTGTTTGTCCTGTTAATGCGTGTCCGAACATAGCTAAGTGTGTCTGTCTTCGAACGTATTCTTCATTCTGTCTAGTTTCTGTTCTAGTTCTGTTCTAGTTCTGTTCTAGTTCTGTTCTAGTTCTGTTCTAGTTCTGTTCTAGTTCTGTTCTAGTTCTGTTCTAGTTCTGTTCTAGTTCTGTTCTAGTTCTGTTCTAGTTCTGTTCTAGTGCTGTTCTAGTGCTGTTCTAGTTCTGTTCTAGTTCTGTTCTAGTTCTGTTCTAGTTCTGTTCTAGTTCTGTTCTATGTGCTGTTCTAGTTCCGTTCTAGTTCTGTTCTAGTTCTGTTTCTAGTTCTGTACTAGTTCTGTACTAGTTCCTCTTCTAGTTTCGTTTCTATTTCTGTTCTAGTTCTGTTCTAGTTCTGTTCTAGTTCTGTTCTAGTTCTGTTCTAGTTTGTTCTAGTTCTGTTCTAGTTCTGTTCTAGTTCTGTTCTAGTTCTGTTCTAGTTCTGTTCTAGTTCTGTTCTAGTTCTGTTCTAGTTCTGTTCTAGTTCTGTTCTAGTTCTGTTCTAGTTCTGTTCTAGTTCTGTTCTAGTTCTGTTCTAGTTCTGTTCTATTCTGTTCTAGTTCTGTTCTAGTTCTGTTCTAGTTCTGTTCTAGTTCTGTTCTAGTTCTGTTCTAGTTCTGTTCTAGTTCTGTTCTAGTTCTGTTCTAGTTCTGTTCTAGTTCTGTTCTAGTTCTGTTCTAGTTCTGTTCTAGTTTGTTCTAGTTTGTTCTAGTTCTGTTCTAGTTCTGTTCTAGTTCTGTTCTAGTTTGTTATAGTTCTGTTCTAGTTCGTCTAGTTCTGTTCTAGTTCTGTTCTAGTTCTGTTCTAGTTCTGTTCTAGTTCTGTTCTAGTTCTGTTCTAGTTCTGTTCTAGTTTGTTCTAGTTCTGTTCTAGTTCTGTTCTAGTTCTGTTCTAGTTCTGTTCTAGTTCTGTTCTAGTTCTGTTCTAGTTGTTCTAGTTCTTTCTAGTCTGTTCTAGTCTGTTCTAGTTCTGTTCTAGTTCTGTTCTAGTTCTGTTCTAGTCTTTCTAGTTCTGTTCTAGTTCTGTTCTAGTGCTGTTCTAGTTCCGTTCTTTAGTTCGTTCTAGTTCTGTCTAGTTCTGTCTAGTTCTGTTCTAGTTCTGTTCTAGTTCTGTTCTAGTTCTGTTCTAGTTCTGTTCTAGTTCTGTTCTAGTTCTGTTCTAGTTCTGTTCTAGTTCTGTTCTAGTTCTGTTCTAGTTCTGTTCTAGTTCTGTTCTAGTTCTGTTCTAGTTCTGTTCTAGTTCTGTTCTAGTTCTGTTCATTCTGTTCTAGTTCTGTTCTAGTTCTGTTCTAGTTCTGTTCTAGTTCTGTTCTAGTTCTGTTCTGTTCTGTTCTAGTTCTGTTCTAGTTCTGTTCTAGTTCTGTTCTAGTTCTGTTCTGTTAGTTCTGGTTCTAGTTCTGTTCTAGTTCTGTTCTAGTTCTGTTCTAGTTCTTTATAGTTCGTTCTAGTTCTGTTCTAGTTCTGTTCTAGTTCTGTTCTAGTTCTGTTCTAGTTCTGTTCTAAGTTTCTTCTGTTTCTAGTTCTGTTCTAGTTTCTGTTCTAGTTCTGTTCTAGTTCTGTTTCTAGTTCTGTTCTAGTTCTGTTCTAGTTCTGTTCTAGTTCTGTTCTAGTTCTGTTCTAGTTCTGTTCTAGTTCTGTTCTAGTTCTGTTCTAGTTCTGTTCTAGTTCTGTCTGTTCTGTTCTAGTTCTGTTGTCTACTTTCTGTTCTAGTTCTGTTCTAGTTCTGTTCTAGTTCTGGTTCTAGTTCTGTTCTAGTTCTGTTCTAGTTCTGTTGTCTAGTTCTGTTCTAGTTCTGTTCTAGTTCTGTTCTAGTTCTGTTTCTAGTTCTGTTCTAGTTCTGTTCTAGTTCTGTTCTAGTTCTGTTCTAGTTCTGTTCTAGTTCTGTTCTAAGTTGCTGTTCTAGTTCTGTTCTCAGTTCTGTTCTAGTTCTGTTCTAGTTCTGTTCTAGTTCTGTTCTAGTTCTGTCTAGTTCTAGTTCTAGTTCTGTTCTAGTTTCTGTTCTAGTTCTGTTCTAGTTCTGTTTCTAGTTCTGTCTAGTTCTGTTCTAGTTCTGTTCTAGTTCTGTTCTAGTTCTGTTCTAGTTCTGTCTATTCTGTTCTAGTTCTGTTCTAGTTCTGTTTCTAGTTCTGTTCTAGTTCTGTTTCTAGTTCTGTTCTGTTCTGTTCTAGTTTCTGTTCTAAGTTCTGTTCTAGTTCTGTTCTAGTTCTGTTCTAGTTCTTTCTAGTTCTGTTTCTAGTTTCTGTTCTAGTTCTGTTCTAGTTCTGTTCTAGTTCTGTTCTAGTTCTGTTTCTAGTTCTGTTCTAGTTCTGTTCTAGTTCTGTTCTAGTCTGTTCTAGTTCTGTTCTAGTTCATGTTCTAGTTCTGTTCTAGTTCGGTTCTAGTCTGTTCTGTTCGTTCTAGTTCTGTTCTAGTTCTGTTCTAGTTTCTGTTCTAGTTCTGTTCTAGTTCTGTTCTAGTTCTGTTCTAGTTCTGTTCGAGTTCTGTTCTAGTTCTGTCTGTTCTAGTTTCTTCTGTTCTAGTTCTGTTCTAGTTCTGTTCTAGTTCTGTTTCTAGTTCTGTTTCTAGTTCTGTTCTAGTTCTGTTCTAGTTTTCTAGTCTGTTCTAGTTCTGTTCTAGTTCTGTTCTAGTTTCTGTTCTTAGTTCTGTTCTAGTTCTGTTCTAGTTCTGTTCTAGTCTGTTCTAGTTCTGTTCTAGTTCTGTTCTAGTTCTGTTCTAGTGTCCTGTTCTAGTTCTGGTTTCTAGTTCTGTCTAGTTCTGTTCTAGTTCGGTTCTAGTTCGGTTCTAGTTCTGTTCTAGTTCTGTTTTCAGTTCTGTTTCTAGTTCGGTTCTAGTTCTGTTCTAGTTCTGTCAGTTCTGTCGAGTTCTGTTCTAGTTCTGTTCTAGTTCTGTTCTAGGTTCTGTTCTACTTCTGTTCTAGTTTCTGTTCTAGTTCTGTTCTAGTTCTCTAGTGTTCTAGTTCTGTTCTAGTTCTGTTCTAGTCTTGTTCTAGTTCTGTTCTAGTTCTGTTCTATTTCTGTTTGTAGTTCTGTTCTAGGTCTGTTCTAGTTCTGGTTCTAGTTCTGTTCTAGTTCGTCTAGTTCTAGTTCTAGTCTGTTCTAGTTCTGCTTTCTAGTTCTGTTTCTAGTTCTGTTCTAGTTCTGTTCTAGTTCTGTTCTAGTTTGTTCTAGTTCTGTTCTAGTTCTTGTTCTACTAGTTCTTGTTCTAGTTCTGTTCTAGAGGTTCTGTTCTAGTTCTGTCTAGTGCTGTTCTAAGTTTCTGTTCTAGTTTCTGTTTCTAGTTCTGTTCTAGTTCTGTTCTATTTCTGTGTCTAGTTGCTGTTCCTGGTTCTGGTTATCTGTTCTAGTTAGTTCTGTTCTAGTTCTGTTCTAGTTCTGTTCTAGTTCTGTTCTAGTTCTGTTCTAGTTCTGTCTAGTTCTGTTCAGTTCTAGTTCTGTTCGAGTTCTGTTCTAGTTCTGTCTAGTTGTTCTAGATTTCTGTTCTAGTTCTGTTCTAGTTCTGTTCTAGTTCTGTTCTAGTTCTGTTCTAGGTCTGTTCTAGTTCTGTTCTAGTTCTGTTCTAGTTTCGTTCTAGTTCTGTTCTAGTTCTGTTCTAGTTCTGTTCTAGTTCTGTTCTAGTCTGTTCTAGTTCTGTTTAGTTCTGTTCTAGTTTCTGTTCTAGTTTCTGTTCTAGTTCTGTTCTAGTTCTGTTCTAGTTCTGTTCTAGTTCTGTTCTAGTTCTGTTCTAGTTCTGTTCTAGTTCTGTTCTAGTTCTGTTATAGTTCTGTTCTATTTCTGTTTCTAGTTCTGTTCTAGTTCTGTTCTAGTTCTGTTCTAGTTCTGTTCTAGTTTGTTCTAGTTCTGTTCTAGTTCTGTTCTAGTTCTGTTCTAGTTCTGTTCTAGTTCTGTTCTGTTCTAGTTCTGTTCTAGTTCTGTTCTGGTTCTGTTCTAGTTCTGTTCTAGTTCTGTTCTAGTTCTGTTCTAGTTCTGTTCTAGTTCTGTTCTAGTTCTGTTCTAGTTCTGTTCTAGTTCTGTTCTAGTTCTGTTCTAGTTCTGTTCCAGTTCTGTTCTAGTTTCTGTTCTAGTCCTGTTCTAGTTCTGTTCTAGTTCTGTTCTAGTTCTGTTCTAGTTTGTTCTAGTTCTGTTCTAGTTCTGTTGTAGTTCTGTTCTAGTTCTGTTTTAGTTCTGTTCTAGTTCTGTTTCTAGTTCTGTTCTAGTTCTGTTCAGTTCTGTTCTAGTTTCTGTTCTAGTTCTGTTCTAGTTCTGTTCTAGTTCTGTTCTAGTTCTGTTCTAGTTCTAGTTCTAGTTCTGTTCTAGTTCTGTTCTAGTTCTGTTCCTGTTTCTATTCTAGTTCTTTTCTAGTTCTTTTCTAGTTCTGTTCTAGTTCCGTCCTATTCAAGTTTCGTTTTAAGTTTATTTAATTAATATTCAATCACAATTATATCGACTGTTCTTGATTAAACGAAAAAAGAACTGAATTGTCTTGATAAGTTTTTTTTTTACATTTTCCATTACATTTTTCATTGTACCTTCTCAGCAATCTGGCCTCAATTTAACACTTTAATTTTCAATTATTTTTTTTTTGTCCATTATTTAACATTCGTAAGCAAACACAACAACAACTACAACAAAACACATGTCAGAAACATAAAAATCTAAAAAATAAATAATGAAATGAAAACAAAAAAAACAAAACAACAAGAAAAACAACTAAATTAAATAAATACTCTAGTATAAACTACTATGTAGATATGCAATGAGTACAAATATCAATGATGAAATGTTGATAACCGGTAACTAACATATTTTCAAATTTAAATTATAAAAGCCGATCTTGTTCAAAGTTATTTGAAAATCTTTATAATCGATATTTCTTATTAAAAATATATAAGTTATTTGGTTTCAAACTTTCATCATTGGTATATTAAAAGTAAATAAATAGAAAAATACATAAAAAAATAAAATTTCTTACTAGTTTAGCAATATATATTTATAAAATAAATAGAATTAAATAAATATTTTAGAAATAAGTTAAAAAAAAACATTATAAGGAACAAATTATTGAAAAACCAATACAAGGGATAAAATATACTAAAGAAAACAAAAACAGAAATGAAAAAAAAGATTAATTATTAAAATAGTTTAAATAAAAGAAAAAAGTAATTATTTAAAATTTAAATAAATATAAACTATTTATTTAAATATATAAAAGAGAAAAAAATTAAAATTAATTTAAATTTAGGTAAAATACAGCCACAAAAGTAATTGAATTCTTAATGAAGTGTAAGTAAAAGACAAGAGAAAAAAGTTAAATAAATTTAAATAATTAACAGAAAACAAACTTAAGACAAAATGAAATAGTATAAAATTTAAAAAAAAGTATTTTTAAATAAAATTTTTGTTAAACGATAAATGCAATTAACAGGGTTTGATTGTAAAAAGTTGCATACTGTTAGGTGTTTTTAAAAACAAAGACTTCTGCATACGTCAAGGGTTGCAGAAAATTATGTTTTTCAGTTTTTACGGAACTTATAAATAACCTTTTCTACTCGACTCTGTTAATTGCCTTTTATCACATCATCATTTATTTCATTAAAATTTTTTCCCAAACAAATATACAAATGAAAAGTAATATCAAAGAAACAAGGATTATTATTATTATAGTAAAAACCCCTAAGAAATCATACATACATTCTTAAACAAAACTCTATATAAAATTATAAAACTAAAGTTAAACCTAGAATAATACAAATTAAATTGAAACAAATACTGAGAACAAATATGAAAAAAAAATATTTAGTAATTTCTTAAAATTATTGAAAATAAATGAAAAAGAAAAAAAAAAATATTTAATATAAAAAAAAAACTTTAAGAAAAAATAAAAATTATTATTATTAAAAAAATTAAAATAGTGAAGTTTTTATTAAAATGCTTGATGGATTTTTAAACTAGTAGAAATATTCTGAAAAGGTAAGTATAAAAAGGTTTTGGAAACATTTGGAAATACTGACTAAATTCTGGACAGACTATAGTCTATACACTGGACAGATTCTAATATATACTTTTGACAGATTATTGGACAGACTATAGTCTCTACTCTGGACAGACTTTAATCTTTAATTAGGTCAGACTATAGCCTCTACTCTGGACACACTGTAGTATATACTCTGAACAGACTATAGTCTATACTCTAGACAGACAAAAGACTTTACTCTTTACAGTCTATACTCACGGCACTTTATAGTCTCTACTCTAGACAGATTATTGTCTATACTCTAGACAGACTGTTGTCTATACTCAAGACAGACTATAGTCTATACTTTGGACAGAATATAGTCTATACTCTAGACAGACTATAGTCTATACTCTAGACAGTCTATACTCTAGACAGACTATAGTCTAAATTCCAGACAGACTATAGTCTATACTCAGGACAGCCTATAGTCTAAACAATATTACCTATACTCTAGACAGGCAATAGTCTTTACTCTAAACAGATTATAGTCTATACTCAGCACAGTCTAAAATCTCTACTAGACAGACACTATTATATATTTTGGACAGACAATCGTCTGTACTCTAGACACACTAAAGTCCCTACTCTGGACCAAATAAAGTCCATACTAAGGACAGACTACAGTCTATACTCTAAACAGGCAATACTCTTTACTTTAGACTGTTTATAAGGAAAAACTATAGCCTATACTCTGGGCAAACTACAGTATATACTCAGGACAGTATATAGCCTCTACTCTGGACACACTGTATTATATACTAAGAACAGGCTGTAGTCTACAATCATGACAGACTATAGTATATATTCCAGACTATAGTATTTACTCCTGACAGACTATATAATACTTTGGACAAACTATATTCTATACTCAGTACAGACTATAGTCTGCACTATGGGTAGGCCAGTCTATAGTCTCTACTATGGACACACTGTAGTATATACTCAGGTCAGACTATAGTCTATACTCTAGACGGACAATAGTCTTTAAACTTTACAGACTATAGTCTATACTCAGGTCAGTTTATAGTCTCTACTCTGGACATTCTATAGTATATACTCTGGACAGACAGAAACCTATACTCTGGACAGACTAAAGTCTATACTCAGGACAGTCTATAGTCTAAATTCTGGACAGACTATAGCCCGTACTCTAGACAGAAAATAGTCTTTATTCTAGATAGACTATAGTCTACACTCTTGACAGTTTATAGTATCTACTCTGGGCAGACTGAAGTCCATACTCTAGACAAACTATATTCCATACTCAGACAGACTATAGTCCGTATTTTGGACAAACTATACTATATACTTTGTATAAACTATAGTCTATACTCTGGATAGACTACAGTCTGACTCTGGACAGTCTATAGTCTATACTCAGGATAAGCTGTAGTCTATACTCAGGACAGGCTAAAGTCTATACTCTAGGCAGACAATAGTCTTTACTCTAGAAAGACTATAGTATATACTCAGGACAGTTTATAGTCTCTACTCAGGACAGACTGGAGTCTATACACTAGACAAACTATATTCTATACTTAGGCAGACTATAGTCCGTGTTCTGGACAAACTATAGTCTATACTCTGGACAAAATAGTCTATACTCTGAACAGATTGTAGTACATAATCTAGACAGTCTATAGTATATACTCTGGATAGACTATATTCTATACATAGGCAGACTATAGTCCGTATCCTGGACAAACTATAGTCTATATTCTGGATAGACTATAGTCTATACTCTAGACAGTCTATAGTCTATACTCTGGACAGACTATAGTCTTTATTCTTTACAGGCTATAGTCTATATTCTAGAACAGACTGGAGTCTATACTCAGGACAGACAATAGTCTATTCCATAGACAGGCAATAGCTTTTACTTTAGAAAGACTATAGTCTATGCTATGTGCAGACTATAGTCTGTGCTCTGGACAGACTGTAGTCTATACCAATACACCCTATAGTCTATATTCTGGATAGACTATAGTCTATATTCTGGACAGTCTATAGTCTATACTCTGGACAGACTGTAGTACATACTCTAGACAGGCTATAGTCTATAATCTGGATAGACTATATTCTATACTTAGGCAGACTATAGTCCGTATTCTATACTCTAGACAGGCTATAGTTTTTCCTCTTTACAGGATATAGTCTATACTCTAGGACAGACTGGAGTCTATACGCAGGACAGACTATAGTCTATTCTCTAGACAGGCAATAGTTTTTACTCTAGACAGACTATATTCTATGCTATGTACAGACTATATTCTGTGCTCTGGACAAACTATATTCTATCTTCTGGACAAACTGTAGTCTATACTCAATACAGACTATAGTGTATACTCTAGATACTTTGACAAAAGACATTACTATAGACAGACTATAGTCTTTACGCCGGGCAGACAATAGTCTGTACTTTGTGCAAACTGCAGTCTATAGTCTGCACATAGCATACTCAGACTAGACTATAGTCTATATTCTGCATAGACTATAGTCTATATACATATATTCTATATTTGAGATAGATTATAGTCTATATTTTAACCAAATAATAGTCTATACTGTAAACAGACTATATTCCATACTCTGTACAAATGGTATAGTCTATAGTCTCTACTCTGAATATGCAATAGTCTATATTCTGAACATACTATTGTCTATACACTGGACAGACTGTAGTCTATACTCAAAACAAACTGTAATATGTATTCTGACCAACTGTAGTCTATACTCTGGACGGACTATAATCTATAAAAAAAATTTAAAAATTGTGTGTACTCTCGCAGACAATTCTGTATACTCTGGTTAGAGTACAATCCATGTGCCTAGGAAAAATTAAAACCTTCAAATTTAATATTTAAATAAATTAAATGTTTTAATTCCAATAAATAAATTTTATACCATTTTGCTTGATAAAAAAAAATGCAATTTCAAGCATTGCTAGATTAAAATTCTTTGTTAAACAAAAAGCTATCTATATAAAAGCTCTTACCATTAAACATTTGTAATTAATCAAAATAAATGATTTACTCTAAACTCCCCTGTATGCACTCGTGATACATGGATGAAGGCCTGACAAGTATTATCAATATTTTCCCCTATTTTAACATTGTACACATTTATTTACTTTTATGGTTTTATAGAATGAATAAAAAAATCGTAAAAAATTCTGAAAAAAAATTGCGATGTAAAGCATTCATTCAAATAATAAAGACAGAATCAATTAATTTACAATAAATTACAGATCAGTTCAGTGAATCTGTCAGTAGGAGAGAAAAAAAATTATGAATATATTTTTTTTAATATATTTTTTTTTTTTTTTAAATACCACCAGAGACGCAACAAAAAAGCAGACCAAAGTTGTAATAATATTTAATAAAAAATTAAAAAATAAAAACAATTTTGTGATTAATACAAGCTGGTGATAATTGGCGTTAAATTATAGACCTTTTGTGATTATTATTGTCAAAGAAAAAAATTATTATTTTCTTTATCATGTGATTGTTTTAAATATTTCAATAAAAAAAACTTTTAGGAAACTGCTCCATGAGTATGGACATGTTACCAGAACCCTAATTGTACGTAAATTCCTTCCAAATTCGCAAGCTTGCATTACTTGGTGATATAAAAGTAGCTAATTCTAGAAATATAATTTCGCTCATAATCATAATCGATGGTTTCTGGCTAAATTTTATAAAATTGTAAAGTTTGTACCAGTCAAGTAAGTACTCTATTATTACATTTACATCTACAGGGTTTGGCATTTCCCTTACTACCATGTCAATATCTAATTTTTCATTTTTGATATTTAAAACAAATTTTCATTAATAAATATTTATTATTTTGCTGTTTTCCATTTCTTTTTGGATAAAATGGGTAAGAAAACTTCTTGACGCTTTTATTTTTAAGTGAATTTGAATATTTTTTTGAAAAGAAAACAAAAGTGAACTTTTAAGTGGAACAAATTGCATGTATTTGTAAGCACTGAGAGAAATTATGGGAGTATTATTAAAAACAATCTCAAAACCAACCAATACATATATAGTCTTTATAGAGTACAGACTATATTCTGGCAAAGTACAGACTATAATCTGGCCAAAGTACAGACTATAGTCTGGCCAAAGTACAGACTATAGTCTGGCCAGAGTACAGCCTATAGTCTGGCTAGAGTGCAGACTATAGCCTGGCTAGAGTAGAGGCTATAGCCTGGCCAGAGTACTGACTATAGTCTGGCTAGAGTACAGACTATAGTTTGGCCAGAGTACAGACTATAGTTTGGCCAGAGTACAGACTATAGTTTGGACAGAGTACAGGCTATAGTCTGGTCAGAGTACAGACTATAGTCTGGCCAGAGTACAGACTATAGTTTGGCCAGAGTACAGACTATAGTCTGGCCAGAGTATAGACAATAGTCTGGCCAGAGTACAGACTATAGTCTGGCCAGAGTACAGACTATAGTCTGGCCAGAGTACAGACTATAGTCTGGCCAGAGTACAGACTATAGTCTGGCCAGAGTACAGACTATAGTCTGGCCAGAGTACAGACTATAGTTGGGCCAGAGTACAGACTATAGTCTGGCCAAAGTACAGACTATAGTCTGGCCAGAGTACAGCCTATAGTCTGGTTAGAGTGGAGACTAAAGTCTGGCTAGAGTGCAGACTATAGTCTGGCTAGAGTAGAGGCTATAGCCTGACCAGAGTACAGACTATAGTCTGGCTAGAGTACAGACTATAGTTTGGCCAGAGTACAGACTATAGTTTGGCCAGAGTACAGACTATAGTTTGGACAGAGTACAGGCTAGAGTCTGGCCAGAGTACAGACTATAGTCTGGCCAGAGTACAGACTATAGTCTGGCCAGAGTACAGACTATAATCTGGCCAGAGTACAGACTATAGTCTGGCCAGTGTACAGACTATAGTCTGGCCAGAGTACAGACTATAGTCTGGCCAGAGTACAAACTATAGTCTGGCCAGAGTACAAACTATAGTCTGGTTAAAGTACAGACTATAGTCTGGCCAGAGAACAGACTATAGTCTGGTTAAAGTACAGACTATAGTCTGGCCAGAGTACAGACTATAGTCTGGCCAGAGTACAGACTATAGTCAGGCCAGAGTACAGACTATAGTCTGGCCAGAGTACAGACTATAGTCTGGCCAGAATACAGACTATAGTCTGGCCAGAATACAGACAATAGTCTGACCAGAGTACAGACTTTAGTCTGGCCAGGGTACAGACTTTAGTCTGGCCAGGGTACAGACTTTAGTCTGGCCAGCGTGCAGACTATAGTCTGGCCAGAGTACAGACTAGAGTCTGGTCAGAGTACAGACTATAGTCTGGCCAGAGCACAGACTATATTCTGGCCAGAGTACAGACTATGGTCTGGCCAGCGTACAGACTATGGTCTGGCCAGCGTACAGACTTTAGTCCGGCCAGAGTACAGTCTATAGTCTCTCCAGAGCCATTTAATAATCTTTGTAGAGTAAGTTATTTCATCATGTATTTTTCGCCGTGTACTTTCTAATTTGCACAATTTTCTTAAGATAATTTAGAAAAACAAACTTGTTACAAAAACAAACCGAAAAAATTAAGAAACTGAAAACTTTGTTTCTTTTTTTTCCAGCTAGATGATGAAGGAAAAATAAAACAACAAAAATAGCAAAAAAAAAGGGTTTACCACAAGTTTGTATGCATTTAATTGTGGACTGTAATATTCAATTAGAACAGCATGTACAACAACACTCTTACTAACTCCAAACCAAACTACCCACTGTACTATGAATTAAAAATTTCTATAGGGTTTTATTTTCGTTTCAGCCATCTATCCTTTATGGGTGAAAACATGAAAAGGATATACTTGGAGTATTTTCTAAAAGCATGTTCTTGTTATAGCTTAAATTTGTAAGCTTTTGCTTTCATTTAATATTTGAACTTTTTTCTAACAGTTTTCTGTTGCTACTGCTGCTGTTCAGTTTTTCCTTTATTCTTCAACTTCTATAAAGATATTGTTGTTGTTGTTATTGTACAATTTACTAATTTATATGTAAATTTTCGGTTAAAGTGAGTTGAAGGAATTGTCTGTCAGTTTGTTCATCTGTTTTTCTATCTAGTCGTCCATTCGTTCGTCTGCTTGCCTTAGCAGTATTTTGTTGTTGATGGCTGTTGGGTCGGTTTCTTGAGTAAAACCCTCAAAATAAATTACACAGGGTTTTGTTGAAATGAAAAATGTATGTATGAATGTATAAATTTATAAAGAAAGTAATAAAATATAAAATATATATGTACGTATGTATATATTTTAGTAAAATATAACATAGAATTATTGCAAAATCTATTCGTAAAAAAAAAGAATGAAATGAAAATGTTTTTGTACTTGTTAAAATTCATCAAAATTAACATGAAATAATACTTTTTATTTGTGTATTTATAAGAGAAAGTGGTAGTAAAATGAATTTTATTCCTTTCTTTTATAACAAAATTTCTTGCTAATTTTAATGGTTTTTGGAAAATTTAGGGTAAAGGAATTATGTACTTTAATATGTACATTGTTGCTAACATTGATTGGTAGAAAGTGAAAAATTATTAACTTTTATTATGATTTTTTTAAATAATATGAAAAGAATTTTCTTCTAAGAAGTGGGTGAAGAGGAATAAAGTCAGAGAAATACATAATCGTAGGAGTCAGTAAACCAGACAGACTAAGGTAGATACACTGGACAGACTATACACTATAGTCCATACTCTGGACAGACTACTGTCTATACTCAAATCAGACTATAGTCTATAGTCTGGGTATAATATAGTCTATCCTCTGGACAGACTGTTGACTATACTATGGTCAAAATATAGTCTATATTATATGCAGGCTATAGTCTGTACGCGTGCCAGCATTCTGGCACGACCGTAGTCAGTACTCTGGCCAGACTATTGTCTGTACTCTGGCCAGACTATAGTCTGTACTCTGGTCAGACTATAGTCTGTACTCTGGCCAGACTATAGTCTGTACTCTGGCCAGACTATAGTTGTACTCAGGCCAGACTATAGTCTGTACTCTGGCCAGACAATAGTCTGTACTCTGGCCAGACAATAGTCTGTACTCTGGCCAGACTATAGTCTGTACTCTGGCCAGACTATAGTCAGTACTCTGGCCAGACTATAGTCAGTACTCTGCCCAGGCTATAGTCAGTACTCTGGCCAGACTATAGTCTGTACTCTGGAAAGACTATAGTCTGCTCGCTGGCTAGACTTTAGTACATACTACTGTCAGACTATTGTCTATACTCTGTCCAAACTTTTGTCTATACTCAGGCTAGACTATAGTCTATACTCTGGGCATATTATAGTCTATCCACTGGACAGACTGTTGGCTATACTATGGACATAATATAGTCTATATTATATGTAGTCTGTACTCTGGCCAAACTATAGTCTGTACTCTGACCAGACTATAGTCTGTACTCTGGCCAGAATATAGTCTGTACTCTGGGCAGACTATAGTCTGTACTCTGGCCAGACTATAGTCTGTACTCTGGCCAGACTATAGTCTGTACTCTGGCCAGACTATAGTCTGTACTCTGGCCAGACTATAGTCTGTACTCTGGCCAGACTATAGTCTGTACTCTGGCCAGACTATAGTCTGTACTCTGGCCAGACTATAGTCTGTACTCTGGCCAGACTATAGTCTGTACTCTGGCCAGACTATAGTCTGTACTCTGGCCAGACTATAGTCTGTACTCTGGCCAGACTATAGTCTGTACTCTGGCCAGACTATAGTCTGTACTCTGGCCAGACTATAGTCTGTACTCTGGCCAGACTATAGTCTGTACTCTGGCCGGACTAGTCTGTACTCTGGCCAGACTATAGTCTGTACTCTGGCCAGACTATAGTCTGTACTCTGGCCAGACTATAGTCTGTACTCTGGCCAGACTATAGTCTGTACTCTGGCCAGACTATAGTCTGTACTCTGGCCAGACTATAGTCTGTACTCTGGCCAGACTATAGTCTGTACTCTGGCCAGGCTATAGTCTGTACTCTGGCCAGACTATAGTCTGTACTCTGGCCAGACTATAGTCTGTACTCTGGCTAGACTATAGTCTGTACTCTGGCCAGACTATAGTCTGTACTCTGGCCAGACTATAGTCACTACTCTGGAAGACTATTGTTTATACTCATTAAATAATATTATTTAGACTATAGACAATATTTTGGTCAGACTATAGTCCACACCCTGTTTAGACAGTACTCTATACTCTGTTTACACTATAGTCTATACTTTGTTCACATTAAAGACTATATGCTGTATAACCCTGGTCACAATTTTATCTATACCCTGGACAGAGTATAGTCTACACACTGGACACACTCTAGTACATACCATGGACACAATATAGTCTATACCCTGGATAATATATATTGTATACACTGTTCAGACTACAGAACATACTCTATACAGACTATAGGCTATCCACTGATCATAATGTGGTCTATACTAAAATCACACTATTGTCTATACTCTGTACAGACTATATACTCTGGGCAATATATATATAATATATATACTATTCATATCATTATCAATACAAAGTTTATACTCTGTTCACACTATACTCTATTCTCTGCCCATAGCTGATTTTAAATAGGAAACTTCTCGAAAACATGCTTGAGAGAATTGTTGAAAACTTGGATCCCACAGATGTCTGTGGTCTTCAGAAAATTTATTTTAACAGATACACAGACGGTCGGCTAGACAGACAAACAGACTGATAGACAGACAGACAGCAGACAGACGTGCAGATGGATAGATAGACAGACGGACATGGCTTAATTAAATCCGCTATCTATAAAGATCCTATATATATGTATATACTTTAAATTGTCGGAAAATTATATCGTGGAAATTACAAACAGAATGTCAAACTTATATATACCCTTCTCCCATGAAGGTGAAGAGTATAAATATATAATTTAAAATGTTGCAAGCTGCTGTTGTAGTCGTTCAACCACCAACTTTCTTTAATGTTTGAAATAAATGAATGGGTCGGTTTCAGATTTTTGTTACGTGTCTTAACGTCCCCCATTCTATTAAGGAGAATAAGGTGGGCTGCAGCAACAACTACAAATATAACATACACTTTCGTATGTTGTAAACATTTCATTCTTTTTTTTCTTCTTAATATTCCAATGTTGCCTTTTGTGTGGGTATGTTTTCTTATACATATAAATTGAAACATTGACATTGAAAAATTTCAATGTGCGTCTAAATGTTGCACTGTAATTGAAATATTGTGGTATTTATGTTGTAACAAAAAAATGTACATGTTTTATATTCTAAATTATATTTAAGTATATACAGCATTCATACACTCATGATGATGATAAAGATTTATATTTCTGCTGATTTTTTGTATCAAATTGAGTTGAATGAATTTGAATTGAATTGGTAGGTGGTGTAAGTGTTAAATTACAGCATCAATATATTGACTCAAGTACATGATGAAAGTAATTTCAGTGCTAATGAAATGCTGTTTTCATTTTTTACGTATTAGGAAGAAATGTAATTTAAATAAGTTTATTTTTAAATTAATAAAAATGGAAGTGTTAAATGTGGAAAATTTTAAAAAATGAAATAAAAATTTTAATATAAATGATTGTAATAGGGTATGAACAGATTATAGGCTATAGTGTGAATAGAGTATAAACTAAAGTCTGAACAGAGTATAGACTATAGTCTGAACAGAGTATTGACTATAGTATGAACTGAGTAAAGACTATAGCCTGAGCAGAGTAGGTATAGCTTATAGTCTGAGCAAATTATAAACTAAAGTCTGGCCATTGCATAGACTATAGTCTAAACAGAGTATGGACTATAGTCTGATCAGAGTAAAGACTATAGTCTGAACAGAGTATAGACTAAAGTCTGAACAAAGTATAGACTATAGTCTGAATGGAGTATAGACTATAGTCTGAACAAAGTATAGACTATAATCTGACTAAAGTCTGAGCAAATTATATCTAAAGTTTAGCCATTGCATAGACTATAGTCTAAACATAGTATACACTATAATCTGAACAGAGTATAGACTATAGAATGAGCAGAGAATAAACTATAGTCTATACTAGAGTATGGACTAGGGACTGTCCAGTAAATAGACTGTCCAGAGTATAGACTATAGTCTCTTAAGAGAATAGACTATAGTCTGTACATAGTATAGACTAAAGTCTGAACAAAATATAGACTATAGTCTGAACACAGTATAGACTATAGTCTGAACAGAGTATAGACCATAGTCTGAACAGAGTATAGACTATAGTTTAATCAGAGTATATACTACAGTCTGAACAGAGTATAGACTATAGTCTGAACAGAGTATAGACTATAATCTGAACAGAGTATAGACTATAGTCTGAACAGAGTATATACTATAGTCTGAATAGAGTATAGACTATAGACTGAACAGAGTATAGATTGTAGTCTGAACAGAGTATAGACTATAGTCTAAACAGAGTATAGACTATAATCTGAACAGAGTATAGACTATAGTCTGAACAGAGTATATACTATAGTCTGAACAGAGTATAGACTATAGTCTGAACAGAGTATAGATTATAGTCTGAACAGAGTATGGACTATAGTCTGAACAGAGAATAGACTACAGTCTAAACAGAGTATAGACTATAGTCTGAACCGAGTATAGATTATAGTCTGAACAGAGTATAGACTATAGTCTAAATAGAGTATAGACTATAATCTGAACAGATTATAGACTATAGTCTGAACAGAATATAGACTACAGTCTATACAGAGCATAGACTATAATCTGAACAGAGGATAAACAATAGTGGGAACAGTGTTTAGACTATAGTCAGAATAGAATACAGACTATAGTCTGGCCATTGTAATTACTGAACAGATCTGTACAAAGTCTTGCTATAATCTGAATACAGTATAAACTATAGTCTATGCATAGTCTGACCAGAGAATAAAATCTAACCACAGTCTATCGTGTAGTTTGCCCTAATTTCATATTTTTTACCTAATTTTTAAATCTTCAAAAAAATTTCTAAAATTAAACAAAAATTTTTATTAAATCATTGCCACTTATAATCATATTTTTATTAAAATTTATATGAAACTGCAAAATTTTCCCTAACAAAATCCTCATGCACAGATTGCATAACAATAACCCCCCCTTTTAAACGATTATAGTCTTTAAAACAGTTTCTTTATTATTTGAGCGTGTATCCTTATAAATATTTCCCTTACATAAACCACCTACATACATATCCTTTCTCCTATAAGCAGCTGTACATAAGTGAAAGTATCAGAAAATTCATGGTATTTTTGCATGACTCTTATATTTCTCTGTTTTCATTCCGAACATGATTATGACAATGATAAACGTAATAATGTTCTAAAAGATAAGTTCGTTTAGAAGTTTAAAGAGTCATGTAGCAAAACAACAAATAGTTGAAAATTGCATTATCATATTAAATATAGATTGTTGTTGCATAATGCAAAACCCCCCTCCCGTTGAGTTTACACACCCTCTGCCAAATAGAAGCTTTTTAAAATGAATAAGCTGGTTAACGCATAATAGCAGCATCACAGCACTTTCCTTGTGATCACGTGTCAATAGTATAAATGTAGTCAATTGTGTTTCCTTTTTTTTTGCAGATTCAACAAAGTTAGAGCGCTTCGTTCAGCACGCGTTTTCTTACTGAACAATTGTGAAACATGACAAAAATGTGTAAAAATTTTTAAAACTATAGAAATAAGTTTGAATTTAATTTTAATATTTTTGGGTATTAAAAAAATTTAACTTCCGTTTTTGCCATACGTAGGAACTTGAGAAGGGTTGGGGAGATTGTTGTCACATTTCTTGATTTGTTATTAAAGCTGGAAACAGAAGAAAAAAATAATCTGTATAACTATAGACTATATTCTATCTATAGTATGGACTATAAACTATCCAGCGTATAGGCTTTAAGTCGGCAATAGCAGAGAGAATCAGGCTACCGGCTTGTGTGGTTCTCCTATAATCTGGCCTGTCTGTTCGTTTGTCTATGTGTCTTTCTGTCTGATTATCTGTTTGTCTGTGTGTCCGTCGATGTGCCCGTATATGTTCGTCTATCTTTCTATATAACTGTCTGTCTGTCTGTCTGTCTATCCGTCTGTCTGTATGTCTGTCTGTCTGTCTGTTTATCTGTCTGTCTGTCTGTTCGTTTGCATAGCAGTCCCTCTGTCTGTTTATCAGTTTGTATATCAGTATGTGTCACTCTATTCTTGTTTCTGTGTGCCTGCTCGTTTGTCTCTCTCTGTATTTATATACGTATGTCTCTGTGCCCGACTGTCTGTGTTTGTCTATGAGTCTGTATGTATGTCTGTCTATCCGCCTGTATATCAATCCGTCAGTCCAGACTATAGTCTATACTCCAAATAGTCTACAGTATGAACAGACTATATTATATACCCTGGATAGACTAGTCTATATTCTGAACATAATGTTGATAAACAATATCTCTGTTATGGTCAGACAATACTCTTTAATTGGACAGACTCTAGTCTATACTCTGGACAGGCTCCATTCCATACTCTAGACAGAGCATAGACTATAGTCTGCCTAGATTATACAAAAGATTCTATCTAGAGTATATATGTTTTATAGTCTGTCCGGAGTATAAACTAAAGTCTGTCCGTAGTGTAGACTAAAGACTATCTAGAGTATAAAGTATAGTTTGTCCAGAGTATAGACAATGGTCTGATCTCTAGCCTCTCCAGAGTATAGATAATAGTTTGACTTTAGTCTCTCCAGATTATAGACTACAGTCTGTCAAGAGTAAAGGGTGTAGTCTGTCCAGAATGTAGACTATAGTCCCTCCAGAGTAACAACTATAGTCTGTCCAAGGTATAGACTATAGTCTGTCTAGAGTATAGACTATAGTCAGTCCAGAGTATAGACTGTAGTCTGTCTAGGGAATAGACTGAAGTCTATCTTGACTATAGACTATAGTCTGTCCAGAGTAAAGACTGAAGTCTGACCAGAGTAGAGACTAGAATATAGACAGTAGTCTGTCCAAAGTAAAGATTATAGTATGTCCAGAGTAGAGACTACAGTCTACCCAGCGTAGAGACTACAGTCCGTCTGGAGTATAGACTATAGTCTATCCATAGTGTAGAATATAGTCTGTTGGAGTACAGTCTATCCAGAGTGTAGAATATAGTCTATCCAGAGTATAGACTATAGTCTGTCCAGAGTATAGACTATAGTCTGTCTAGAGTATAGACTATAGTCTGTCCAGAGTATAGACTGTAGTCTGTCTAGGGAATATACTGAAGTCTACCTTGAGTATAGACTATAGTCTGTCCAGAGTAAAGACTGAAGTCTGACCAGAGTAGAAACTATAGTCTGCCCAGAGTAGAGACTATGGTCTGTCTGGAGTATCCAGAGTGTAGAATATAGTCTGTTCAGAGTACAGACTATGATCTGTCCAGAGCATAGACCGTTTTCTATCCATAGTATACACCACAGTCTATACGTAGTATATACTATAGTCTGTCCAGAGAATAGACTATAGTCTATAGTCTGAGAATAAGCAATAGTCTGTCCAGAGTAAAGACTGAAGTCTGTCCAGAATTTAGACTATAGTCAGTCCAGAGTAAAGATCCAGAGAATGGACTATAGTCTGTCCATAGAATAGACTATATACTATTGTCTGTCCAGACTATAGATTATAGAATATACCCAGATTATAGAATATACCCTATCCAGATTAAAACTGTAGACTGTCCGGATTCTATACAGAGTGGAGAATATAGCCAGTTCAAAGTACAGACTGTAGTCTGTTCAGAGCATAGATCGTCTTCTATTCATAGAATACTTTATAGTCTATCCAGAGTAAAGACTATAGTCTGTCCAGTGTAAAGACTATAGTATGTCCAGAGTGTACACTATAGTCAGTCCAAAGTAAATACTGTAGACTGTCCAGAATATAGACTATAGTCTGTCCTGATCATAGACTATAATCTAGCTAGAGTATAGACAATAGTCTCTTCAAAGTATAGACAATAGTCTGTGCACACTACACACTATAACAACAACACTTTAGTAATAATTTATTTTAAAATTTCACCACCAAAAGTTAATAGTTTTATAATCTTCACTAGCAGCTTTATTAAAACACAATACTGTCTAACAATTTGCATCATTTATCTTAATTTTAACTCTTATACATAAAAACAAAACAGACAAAACCCTACCAACAGCCAACTTCCCTGTAACTCTTTTTGCCGGATACAAGCTTGTTAATAACAATTTAAACTAAGTTATCACAAAAGACATTAAACAAAAAAAGGCAGCAGGTAAATAATGTTGCAACTTGCAAGTACCGCAACAGTAAAAAAAAGTATAATGGTTAATGTTGGTGATTATTAAAAGTAAAATACTTTAAAGGTTTATTTACATGTAAAACTAAACTTATTAACGGAAACTCACTCGACTCAACACAAGTACAACTTTTAATAACAGAAGTTAAATAATAATGAATTAAAAAAGAATGAAATAATAAAAGTGCAGAGAAATGAAAACCGCTTGCAACTTAATCTAGAGAGACTGGCATATTCTCATTGTGTTGCAGTTAGTAACCAAAAAAAAAATGAAACAGAAAAATTATCTTTTTCATGTTGCCAAAAGGGAAATGCACTTGTTAAATAGAAGAACAGAGTTTGCTATGTGGTTGTATTGTTTGCAACAAAAGATTTTTTATTGCTGGTATGAGTAATTTTGGCCATAGTACATAGTTATTATCATTAACAATATCTTGCATGAGGGGAGTTAGTAGGAGAACGAGGTTCCTATAGACTTTTGGATTAAAGAGTTAATTTTGGATATAGAATGAACTGTTAAGGGATGATAACGTTTAAAGTTTTACTGTAGCCCACTTTTGTTGCGACTTAATATTAATATTATTCTATATTTT
Source organism: Lucilia sericata (assembly GCF_015586225.1). Lineage (NCBI taxonomy): Eukaryota > Metazoa > Arthropoda > Insecta > Diptera > Calliphoridae > Lucilia > Lucilia sericata. The sequence continues at coordinate 143,033 of NW_023995004.1, forward strand.
CTTTATTAATCTATTTTATATACAGAATAGAATTTTCTTTTTTGTTATATTACTTAATGGCTAGCAACCATAGCCCACAACTCAACTCATATCAAATGTGGTATAAAATAAGAAGTAACAAGTAAAAGTGTTATATTCGGCTATGCCGAATCTTATATACCCACCATCAAACCTCGTTTGACTCGAATGAAACTTACTTATGTCGAATTTCATCTATATACTCGTATATTTAGGCCAGTTATAAGCGTTAAAGTAATTTTCTGAAGGGGACCATATATAGGGGGGTAGGGTCAATTATGGGTCGATCCTCATAAAATTTGGTAGATAGAATTTGGTTCGTATTAAATTTATTTGTGTCGAATTTCATCGCTACACTCGTATTTTTAAACCATTAATAAGCATTGCAGTCATTTTCTGAAGGGGACCTTATATGGGGGGTAGGGTCAATCATGGACCGATCCTCATAAAATTTTTTAGATAGATTTTGACTCGAATGAAACTTACTTATGTCGAATTTCATCTATATACTAGTATTTTTAAGCCAGTAATGAGCGTTAAAGTCATTTTCTGAAGGGGACCTTATATGGGGGATAGGGTCAATTATGGACCGATCCTCATAAAATTTGGCATATTGATTTTGGATCATAAGAAACTTACTTATGTCGAATTTCATCGCTATATTCGTATTTTTAAACAAGTTATGGCTGTTAAAGCTGCTTTTCGAGGGGCCACTTGTATGGGGGCTATCCGAAAACGTGGACTGATATTGCCCATTTTCAATACCAAACAAACCTTACCTATAAGAAATACGTATGTGAAATTTCAACCCTCTAGCTCTTTCCACTCGGACTCTATCGTACTTTCAACAGACATACAGACAGACGGACAGACATGTCTAGATCGTCTTAGAATTTAATGAGGACCCAGAATATATATACTTTTGTGGGTCTATGACCAATATTTCTGTGTTACAAACGGAATGACAAAATCAATATACCCCCCATCTTTTTTGATGGTGGGTATAAAAAGAACTGTACTTTTTGAACTTCCACGAGAATTGGTACCACACAAAGTAAGTCAAAAGTAAACCTTTCGAAATTCAATAAATTTTGTTTTATAAAAACCAAAATACCGCCCCACAATCCAAAAACCTGAGTCTTTATGTCTAATAATGAACGATTTACATTAAACCGATAAAAAGTTTTGAACCAAACTATATAAAAACTATAACTGTTGTTGCCATTAAAAGTCCAAAGATAAAAAGTTAAGGGACGATTGGTTTGCTCTTGAGAATATATGCGGTACTATAAGCTAGTACCTTTCTGCCCACTTTACTCATCACTAGTACATGTATTTAAAAAATCGTACACGTCAGCGAAACTTATAGTAACTGTATACAATGCATATTTTCTTAAAGTCGCCAATAGCAAAATTTGCACTAATTAAAATATAAAACAGAGAAAAAGTGCAAAAAAAAACACATTTTCTATGAATTTGTACCATAAAACTAAAACAATGTGACAAGCTATAGCTATAATTTAAAAACGAAGATTGTAATCTATACAGCGGACTTTCGACTTAAGTATAAACTGGATCTTAGTTGAGACTAAATATATGGTCTTATTTGAAGGTGGTACTTTTTCAACCACAGGGTAAGCTTATTAGACGACTTACCACCGACCAATTAAGCTATATAATCTTTGATCATTGCTGTCCCACTGCTTAATTTCCGAAATGCAAAAACATCACTACCCTTTGCAACCGCGCAGATGAAATAGCCTGGGTTGAGTTGGCAACAGAACCTAGATATGTATTCGGTAGACTGAAACACAAATTCATTAAATAAGCCAAGGGCTTGTTCCTAATGTGATAAATCTGATATAAACAGAGTAAACCTGGTCCAGGAAACACAATTTAATGGTATCACTTCCATAAGATACATTTGGTCTATCACCATTCTCATTCATTCGACACACTCATAGAGAATAACATCCGAAACACTCACTCTATATAATACGGGTGGGTGTGGTCCATATACCCCTACATTCATTATGTATGTTATACATATATACCCTGCACTGTGGGGTACCGAACTTATTCCGAATTATAGACTTTACCGTGCATCAGTCTTTTAAGCGACATTCTCTTTCCGTGAATTTGGGTTTAAACCACAACCAACACATGCACCCTGAAGGTACCTCTCCAATAACCGGGACAAGACAAAGTTCAAAACTCAGCCTTGCAGTTTTGTGTTGTTCTCCTATAATGTGGGTAGTATATCTATCGGTCTGTCCGTCTGTCAGTTCGTTTGTGTATGTGTCGGCTGTATGTCTGTCTGTCTGTCTGTATGTGTCCGTCTATTTGTCTGTATATCCGTCTGTCTGTCTGTTCGTTTGCCTATCTGTCAGACAAACGAACGTTTAGCATTTGTCTGTCTATGCGTCTGTCCATCCGCCTGTCTGTGTGTCCGACTGTCTGTTAGTTTGTCCGCCTGTCTGTTCGTTTCTGTTTGTTTGTGAGTTTGTCCGTCTGGCTGTCTGATTATCTGTCTAGCTGGCCGTTTGTCTGACTGTCCTTTCGCATGTGCTTTCGCCTGTCTATTTGTCTGTTAGTTTGTCCGCCTGTCTGTTCGTTTATGTTTGTCTGTCAGTCTGACTATCTGTCTGTCTGTGAGTCTTTCGGTCTGTCCGTATGTGTCCGTCTATCTGTCTTTATATCCGTCCGTCTGTCTGTTCGTTTGCCTGTCTGTCTATCAGTTTGTCTGTCTACTTGTCTGTGTCTGTTAGTTTATCCGTCTATTCGTTTGTGTTTGTCTGTGAGTCTGTCTGTCTATCCGTCTGTCTGGCTGTTTGTCTGTCTGTCTGTTTGTATGTATGTCTATCAGTTGGTCTGTCTATGCGTCTGTCTGCTCCTTTGTCTGTCTCTTTGTCTTTCTATCCATGTGTCTGTCTGTATGTATGTGTGTCCGTCTATCTGTTAGTATGTCCATCTGTCTGTTCGTTTGTGTCCGTCTGTGGGTCTGCCTATCCGTCTGTCTGTCTGGCCGTCTGTCTGTATTTCTGAGACAAAGGCGAATATTTAAGTCTTACATGTTTCTTTTCATCGATTCCAATCAGTCCAACGTATAACCTATAGTCTGCCCATAACATAGACTAAAGTCTGTTTAGAGTATATGATAAAGTCTGTCTAGAGTAAAGTCTGGAGTCTGTCTAATGTATAGTCTGCTCCTTTGTCTGTCTCAAAGTCTGGAGTCTGTCTAATGTATAGACCGAAATCTGCCTAGTCGATCCAGAAATCTACGTAATCATTGTATATCATTATCTCTCCACTGCAATTAGTTTAAGTTAAACTACCACCAAACAATTAATCAGCAATCAAACTTCCCCTTTCACATCAACTCACACCAATCTTTTGAACTGGTACGTTGACAAGATTACACCTTCTTAGTTAGCACTCCTTAGCCATTAACTTTATTACTGTCCTTTGCATTATGCTTAAAGTTAAGTAGACACCTAGCGACTGAGTTTAAACCTAAAGGATTTATGTCACTCTTAAAACAATTGCTCAAAATAATTCATTTTAATAATATGAATGCAAAACAACAACAACATAAAATCATAAAAGCTAAATACCAAAGTACATAACATCCCTTAATAACATTGTCTGTCTCTATTACTTGGTTACTTTATCAAATACCCATAAAACTTCATAAAATATTACAGCAACAACAGCAGCAGCATCAGCAACAACCATCCACCGACTGGCAACAGTAAAACTAAAAGAGTTGAAGTGCAATAAATGTGTTTTTTGTATACCTTAGTGTATTGTTGTTTTCAACACCATTCTCGGGTATTTTATTTTATTTCAAATATTAAAGGCAAAAACAAAGAACAAAATAACAGAAGTGTACATAATACCGCTCTATAGAGTAAATAATAAAAATGATACGGATGATGGTAATGATGAGTATAAAGTGCCAACAAACAAAGAATCATCAGCGGAAAGCGAAGGAATGTTGCATACAACATTCATTCTTATGAAATGCCACAATTGTTAGATGAATGATAATAAAATAATTTTTTTTCACTCTGTGTGTTAAACAGAAAGATTTGTGTGGGAACATAAAGGGCTGATGATGGTTTTGGTGATAGTGGAGTGGGGTGGGGTTGGAGTGTTAAAATGGGGAATACATATTATATGATGATGCATTGGGGAGCTATTTGAAAATTCTATGGAAAAAAGAGAAAAGCAAATAAGAATTTATTTAACAGAGCATAAACATATGAAATCAGACAGTTGATATTGGGGGTAGGCAAAGGTAGCATGGAATAAAAAGACTAAAGACTCAAAAATAGTCCAAACTACAGATCGGACTATAAACTAGACTGCAGACCGGACGTTAGACTAGATTAAATACAACATTTTAGACTACGCTATGGAATAGACTATAAACTATGGGATAGACTATAGACTAGGCTATAGACTAGACTATAGAGTAGACTATAGACTAGACTCTAAACAAGACTATAGACCAGACTAGACTATAGACTAGACTATAGACTAGACTATAGACTAGACTATAGACTAGACTATAGACTAGACTATAAACTAGACTATAGACTAGACTATAGACTAGACTCTAGACTTGACTATAGACTAGACTATAGACTAGACTATAGACTAGACTATAGACTAGACTATAGACTAGACTATAGACTAGACTATAGACTAGACTATAGACTAGACTATAGACTAGACTATAGACTAGACTATAGACTATACTATAGATTAGACTATAGACTAGACTATAGACTAGATTATAGACTAGACTATAGACTAGACTATAGACTAGACAATAGACTACACTATAAACTAGAATATAGAGTAGACTATTAGACTCAAATATAGACTTGACTATTAGACTCAAATATAGACTAGACTATAGACCAAACTGTAGACTAGGTCCTTAAATAAATAATTCTCCCTAATAAATAGTGGTATTTATAACTTGCTAGAAAAACAAAAGTAAAGAGTTTACATTTTCACGTTCAACAAATAAATGTCTAAATGTAATGGAATTTTTATTTATTTTTCAACAGAAAACATGAAATGGAATCACAAAATCACAGGAGAGTTTTTAATAACTAAAAATGAAATTGAATGTATGATTGGAACTGAAATGAAATCCATACCATCGTTTATTATTTATATTTTTTTATCATTAACAATGACACGTGAATAAATATGTGAATGAATAAAACTCTCTATATAAACGATTATTTTATATTATTGTATTATTTAACCATAAATAATAATCATGACAATTTTAAGAACAAAGGTCATTTATTTTTAGTGAATAGCATATAAAATACACAAAAATAAAAGTTAAGAGATGAAAAGAAGAAAAATAACCAAAAAATGTGAAAAACTAAATAAAAAGCGGGAAATGAAATGAACATTACTAGGAAGGAAGATTTCAAAGCCATATATCAGTGCCATTGAATAAAAGAGAAGCTATAATTCTTGAACGTTTCAACTTCTTCTTCATCGTCATCATCATCATCATTGAAGCTCATCCTCTTAAGAGTCGTTGTCGTTATTATTGTGGTTTCAGTTATTGGTATGATGTTGTTTTCAGTTTAGCAGTTGTTGCTATTATTTTTGGTTTATTATATGAATCAACTTGACTTAAGGGCATTATCTTCAGTTTTAGTGACTTTTATTGTGCAATAAGTGCACGATCTTGATTTTTTTTTGTTTGCACTTTTTGTTTTATTTATTTTTTTTTTTTTGGGAAAGTTATGTTTAGTATCGCATGCTTTTGGAAATAAGAACAGATATCAATGCATTTCAAAAATGCTTTCATGTAATAATATTTAGAAAGAAAATCAAAACAATTCTTCGGCATTTTTATCTACGAAAAGCAAAAAATCTTTTAAAAATAAATGTAACTAATATTGCAATTTATTGTGGTAATGGTTATGGTATAAAAAGAAAATTTTTAATAGACTTTAGAAATACACTACATCATTGAAAACAAGATTGTTTGAAAGTCAGATCCGTAGTATCTGAAGTCCGGTCTGTAGACTAGTGTATAGTGTGGTCTAAAGTCTAGTCGCTTCTATAGTCTATAGTCTAGTCTATAGTATAGTATATAATCTATTCTATAGTCTAGCCTATAGTATAGCCTATAGTATAACCTATAGTATAGCCTATAGTATAGCCTATACTATAGCCTATAGTATAGCCTATAGTATAGCCTATAGTATAGCCTATAGTATAGTCTATAGTATAGTCTATAGTATAGCCTATAGTATAGTCTATAGTATAGTCTATAGTCTAGTCTATAGTCTAGTCTATAGTCTAGTCTATAGTCTAGTCTATAGTCTAGTTTATAGTCTAGTCTATAGTCTAGTCTATAGTTTAGTCTATAGTCTAATCTATAATCTAGTCTATAGTCTAGTCTATAGTCTAGTCTATAGTCTAGTCCATAGTCTAGTCTATAGTCTAGTCTATAGTCTAGTCTATAGTCTAGTCTATAGTCTAGTCTATAGTCTAGTCTATAGTCTAGTCTATAGTCTAGTCTATAGTCTAGTCTATAGTCTAGTCTATAGTCTAGTCTATAGTCTAGTCTATAGTCTAGTCTATAGTCTAGTCTATAGTCTAGTCTATAGTCTAGTCTATAGTCTATAGTCTATAGTCTAGTCTATAGTCTAGTCTATAGTCTAGTCTATAGTCTAGTCTATAGTCTAGTCTATAGTCTAGTCTATAGTCTAGTCTATAGTCTAGTCTATAGTCTAATCTATAGTCTAGTCTATAGTCTAGTATATAGTCTGGTCTATAGTCTAGTCTATAGTCTGGTCTATAGTCTAGTCTATAGTCTAGTCTTTAGTCTAGTCTATAGTCTAGTCTTTAGTCTAGTCTATAGTCTAGTCTATAGTCTAGTCTATAGTCTAGTCTATAGTCTAGTCTATAGTCTAGTCTATAGTCTAGTATAGTCTAGTCTATAGTCTAGTCTAGTCTAGTCTATAGTCTAGTCTATAGTCTAGTCTATAGTCTGTCTATAGTCTAGTCTATAGTCTAGTCTATAGTCTAGTCTATAGTCTAGTCTATAGCCTAGTCTATAGTCTAGTCTATAGTCTAGTCTATAGTCTAGTCTATAGTCTAGTCTATAGTCTAGTCTATAGTCTAGTCTATAGTCTAGTCTATAGTCTAGTCTATAGTCTAGTCTATAGTCTAGTCTATAGTTAGTCTATAGTCTAGTCTATAGTCTAGTCTATAGTCTAGTCTATAGTCTAGTCTATAGTCTAGTCTATAGTCTAGTCTATAGTCTAGTCTATAGTCTAGTCTATAGTCTAGTCTATAGTCTAGTCTATAGTCTAGTCTATAGTCTAGTCTATAGTCTAGTCTATAGTCTAGTCTATAGTCTAGTCTATAGTCTAGTCTATCTAGTCTAGTCTATAGTCTAGTCTATAGTCTAGTCTATAGTCTAGTCTATAGTCTAGTCTATAGTCTAGTCTATAGTCTAGTCTATAGTCTAGTCTATAGTCTAGTCTATAGTCTAGTCTATAGTCTAGTCTATAGTCTAGTCTATAGTCTAGTCTATAGTCTAGTCTATAGTCTAGTCTATAGTCTAGTCTATAGTCTAGTCTATAGTCTAGTCTATAGTCTAGTCTATAGTCTAGTCTATAGTCTAGTCTAGTCTATAGTCTAGTCTATAGTCTAGTCTATAGTCTAGTCTATAGTCTAGTCTATAGTCTAGTCTATAGTCTAGTCTATAGTCTAGTCTATAGTCTAGTCTATAGTCTAGTCTATAGTCTAGTCTATAGTCTAGTCTATAGTCTAGTCTATAGTCTAGTCTATAGTCTAGTCTATAGTCTAGTCTATAGTCTAGTCTATAGTCTAGTCTATAGTCTAGTCTATAGTCTAGTCTATAGTTAGTCTATAGTCTAGTCTATAGTCTAGTCTATAGTCTAGTCTATAGTCTAGTCTATCGTCTAGTCTATAGTCTAGTCTATAGTTCTAGTCTAGTCTATAGTCTAGTCTATAGTCTAGTCTATAGTCTAGTCTATAGTCTAGTCTATAGTCTAGTCTATAGTCTAGTCTCTAGTCTAGTCTATAGTCTAGTCTATAGTCTAGTCTATAGTCTAGTTATAGTCTAGTCTAGTAGTCTAGTCTAGTCTATAGTCTAGTCTATAGTCTAGTCTATAGTCTAGTCTATAGTCTAGTCTATAGTCTAGTCTATAGTCTAGTCTATAGTCTATCTATAGTCTAGTCTATAGTCTAGTCTATAGTCTAGTCTATAGTCTAGTCTATAGTCTAGTCTATAGTCTAGTCTATAGTCTAATCTATAGTCTGGTCTATAGTTAGTCTATAGTAGTCTATAGTCTAGTCTATAGTCTAGTCTATAGTCTAGTCTATTAGGCTAGTCATTAGTCTCGTCTCTAGTTCTAGTCTATTTTGGTCTATAGTCCTATAGTATTGTCTTAAGTTTAGTCTTGCTAGAAACCATTGGAATACCCAGGCTTTAAAACCATCAAAAATAAAATCTCAGAAAATTTAAGTAGTATTTTTAAAACAATCTTTATACTCTACTAGAGTAACTCTAGTACTCATTGATATAACCTTTCCAACTATTTCAATGATATTCCAACTGTTTGCTGCAGTTGCATCAATATAAACAACAATGTCTTTAAGATACTTAGATTAAGCTTTAAACATTTTTTGTTGGCGGGGCAACTGTTGCCAGACAATCTAAAAAGGTAGACTGCATACAAGCCAGAACTAAGGTTTTATATTACACACGTTTATTGCTTTGTTTTTCACATTATTTTTGGCGGCTTTATTTGAAAAGTTCTGGCATGAAGTGGAAAGAAAATTGTGGCAAATCTAAAGCTTTATAAATACAATTATATTTTTTTTTTTTGTAAAATTTTTATTTATATTTCGTGGTTTTTAGCGATAATAAATGGTTTTGTGTTTGACTACATTTATAATTTATTATTGTTAATAGTATTGTAAATATTGAAATTTTAGAATGCACGCGATATGGTTTTTTAATAACTATTATTTGTTTGACTTTGCCAAGATTTCATTTTTATAATGAAAGATAAATTATGATTGTTTAGAGAAAAAAAGTTGGGTGTCAAAGTTATAGTTTAGAACTTCAAGTTTAAATCTAAAGTATTTAGATGGTTTGTATTAAGGTTATTTTAAACTAAATAAAATTTAACAAAACTATTTAAAGCTTTTTAATGGGGACAAGAGCAAGTCTCTAGTACGAGGATGTAAAACACTTTTGCGGAACATGACTAAGATCCAACATGATGACCACTACCATAGGTCAAAGGTAAATGTGTCAAGGTCTTAAAAATGCCTAGTTCCAATTAGATTCTATTCCTATTATATTTTATCTATGTAAATAAACAAAAGCTTTGAAAACATTGCCTTAAAGTAGGCAATTATATTTATTTCGTATTCTTTATAAACCCAGCATTTCACTTAATCATCTTAATCAATCACATTCTAAATCGCTTTTCAAGTGTTTGATTTTTTTTTTCATTAATTTTTGTGAGCTACTTTGTTTTCCAAAGCATTCATTATCATTACCATCCATAGTCAATGATGCGTCTAATGAGCTGTGTGTGTGGTGAACTTAAATATATCTATATGTATATGAACAAACTAAAGACCTTTAAAAAGTAAAAATCTATCGACCAGCACTGGCACTAAATGCGCGGCAATTCATTAAAAGCTTAAATGTAGTTAAATGCAAAACCTTTTCAAACACGACGAAAGCAAAAAAAAAAACACACATATTGAACTACTTACAAATAATTAAACCCGACAGTAACTGGAACTAACTTAATGTGGATAGATTACAGTCTGTATTCAACGCAGTCTGATTATAGGCTATTCTCTGGTCAGACTATAGTCTGTACTCTGGCCAGACTATAGTCTGTACTCTGGCCAGACTATAGTCTGTACTCTGACCAGACTATAGTCTGTACTCTGGCCAGACTATAGTCTGTACTCTGGCCAGACTATAGTCTGTACTCTGGCCAGACTATAGTCTGTACTCTGGCCAGACTATAGTCTGTACTCTGGCCAGACTATAGTCTGTACTCTGGCCAGACTATAGTCTGTACTCTGGCCAGACTATAGTCTGTACTCTGACCAGACTATAGTCTGTATTCTGGCCAGACTATAGTCTGTACTCTGGCCAGACTATAGTCTGTACTCAGGCCAGACTATAGTCTGTACTCTGGCCAGACTATAGTCTGTACTCTGGCCAGACTATAGTCTGTACTCTGGCCAGACTATAGTCTGTACTCTGGCCAGACTATAGTCTGTACTCTGGCCAGACTATAGTCTGTACTCTGGCCAGACTATAGTCTGTACTCTGGCCAGACTATAGTCTGTACTCTGGCCAGACTATAGTCTGTACTCTGGCCAGACTATAGTCTGTACTCTGGCCAGACTATAGTCTGTACTCTAGCCAGACTATAGTCTGTACTCTGCCCAGACTATATTCTGTACTCTGGTTAGACCATAGTCTGCACTCTGGGCAGACTATAGTCTCCACTCTGGCCAGACTATAGTCTGTACTCTAGCCAGACTATAGTCTGTATTCTAGCCAGACTATAGTCTGTACTCTAGCCAGACTATAGTCTGTACTCTAGCTAGATTATAGTCTGTATTCTGGCCAGACTATAGTCTGTACTCTATCTAGATTATAGTCTGTATTCTGGCCAGACTATAGTCTGTGCACTGGCCAGACTATAGTCTGTACACTGGCCATACTATAGTCTGTGCACTGGCTATACTATAGTCTGTGCACTGGCCAGACTACAGTATGTGCACTGGCCAGACTATAGTCTGTGCACTGGCCAGACTATAGTCTGTGCACTGGCCAGACTATAGTCTGTACTTTGGCCAGACTATAGTCCGTACTCTAGCCAGACTATAGTCTGTACTCTAGCCAGACTATAGTCTGTACTCTGGCCAGACTATAGTCTGTACTCTGGCCAGACTATAGTCCGTACTCTAGCCAGACTATAGTCTGTACTCTAGCCAGACTATAGTCTGTACTCTAGCCAGACTATAGTCTGTACTCTGGCCAGACTATAGTCTGTACTCTGGTTAGACTATAGTCTGTACTCTGGTTAGACCATAGTCTGCACTCTGGCCAGACTATAGTCTCCACTCTGGCCAGACTATAGTCTGTACTCTAGCCAGACTATAGTCTGTATTCTGGCCAGACTATAGTCTGTACTCTAGCCAGACTATAGTCTGTACTCTAGCCAGACTATAGTCTGTACTCTAGCCAGACTATTGTCTGTACTCTAGCCAGACTATAATCTGTACTCTAGCCAGACTATAGTCTGTACTCTAGCCAGACTATAGTCTGTACTCTAGCCAGACTATAGTCTGTACTCTAGCCAGACTATAGTCTGTACTCTAGCCAGACTATAGTCTGTACTCTAGCCAGACTATAGTCTGTACTCTAGCCAGACTATAGTCTGTACTCTGGTCAGACTATAGTCTGTACTCTGGTCAGACTATAGTCTGTACTCTGGTCAGACTATAGTCTGTACTCTGGTCAGACTATAGCTGTACTCTGGTCAGACTATAGCCTGTACTCTGGTCAGACTATAGTCTGTACTCTGGTCAGACTATAGTCTGTACTCTGGTCAGACTATAGTCTGTACTCTGGCTAGACTATAGTCTGTACTCTGGCTAGACTATAATCTGTACTCTGGCCAGACTATAGTCTGTACTCTAGCCAGACTATAGTCTGTTCTCTGGTCAAACTATAGTCTGTACTATGGTCAGACTATAGTCCTGTACTCTTGTCAGACTATAGTCTGTACTCTTGTCAGACTATAGTCTGTACTCTGGTCAGACTATAGTCTGTACTCTGGTCAGACTATAGTCTGTACTCTGGCCAGACTATAGTCTGTACTCTGGCTAGACTTTAATCTGTACTCTGGCCAGACTCTAGTCTGTTCTTAGACTATAGTGTGTACTCTGGTCAGTCCAGAGTCTGTAATCTGGTCAGACTATATTCTGTACGCTTGTCAGACTTTAGCCTGTACTCTGGTCTGACTATAGTCTGTACTCTGGTCAGACTATAGTTTGTACTCTGGCCAGACTATAGTATATACCCTGGCCGGACTATAGTCTGCACTCTGACCAGACTATAGTCTGCACTCCGCCCAGACTCTGTACTCTGGCCAAACTATAATCTGCACTCTGGCCAGGACTATAGTCTCTATTCTGGCCACATAATGGTCTGGTAAGTGGCCTGATTGTTGTTTGCTTTTGGCCATAGAATGGATGGTACCAACTTTTATCTGCAGGGTTTCCGTACATATACAATATACCAATATGTGTGTATATGTGTCTATGTTCTGTTTGCCTCTGTTTTATTCAACTTTTTCTCAGACCTACCATATTAATGTTGTTGCTGTTGTTACCGCTGCTATAGTATTAAGCAGTTCTTAATGACTTGTCTATTAACACATTTACGCAATTTAACATTGGCAATACTTTACAGTCCATAACCAAACATACGGCACCAATAGCGGACTTCTACACCAGCAACAGCTGTAGCTCTTGCCATCAATATCAGTTGAAACAAGTTCGTTAAAAAAGAGTTATAAAATAGATGTTTATAGGAAAAAAAAATTAGGGAAAAAGTAGATAAAAATTAAAATACTTAAACTTGAAGAAGTTTATTATTAATGAAATACTTTAGAAAAAATGTGGTGGGGTTTTTAAAAGAATTTGAAATTAGAATTTTAAATTTAACAAGAAATAAGTTATAAATTAGAGCAAATAAGCTTTAGAGAATTGCCAATAGCAATATTTACTACAACTTTTCTGTTGATGGACGTTTTGAGTAAGTAAAAGCAATTTTTTTTTAATATCCTTTATTTAACTTTTCAATTATTTACACTTCCTGTCGGAATACAGCGGAAAATGTCTACAACTTGTCAGAAACCCTCTCCGCTTGCATTTAAGTCTTTTCCTACATGTTTTACTTGCATGTGGTATTAATTTTATTATATGAACATACTAGTTAGTCTATTTAACACTCAATTCCATTTAATCGTTTCATTTATTTAATAAACCTATGTAGTATTTGTATTAAATCCATTAAATGTGAAAAAACAACAATAATAAAACAAACCATATACAATCAATCGTTTATTGCCCTTTTTGTCGTTTACCATAAAAGTGTCCTGTCTGCTGCAATCATACGTTTTTATAGTGAATTTTTTTTTTATTATAAATAAATATTTAATTGTAGAACAATTTATAAAATTACTATAATCCAACAATTGTCACGTAATTTTTGGTTGTAATAGTACGTGAGTGTGTGTGTGTGACTATCTGTTAGGTTATGTGAATGTGTTACTGCGTGTGTGTCTGCAATTGTAAAACCCACAACAATTACAACAGCAATAACAATTATTGTAAAATTGCTATATATGTTTGTTAGTATGTGTATTTATATAATACCTGAATTAAAGTGTTGTAGGCTTTAGGCGTTTTAACGTATTTGCTCGAGTGCGTGTTCATGTGTTTACTTTTATATGTATGCATGTGTGTTGGTGTCTGTGAAAAGGCTTATGAAAGTTAATCAATTTTGATCGGCACCTAATTAAAGGGGCATTATCGCTTGATGAACTGTTGATGATTGAAAATAAACACACGTGCATACTCACTTATGTGTATTTTTCATCAAAAAATTTTATAACTAATAGACTGTCAGACAACAAAGAAAAAAATTATACGGGCATAAAACGTAACTTTCATTTTGGCAGACACGAATTTGAAACACGGTTCAGCATCCTTATTCTTTTGTAAATAAAAGACAGCATTAAAACAGCAACATTTTCTCTTATATCCTAATACTTTTCTTAACAAAACTTTTTACTTCTAAAAGTAAAATAGAATTGTTATTAGAAAAATGTATATAAGTCCCATCTTGCTGGCTTTTACTGTTTTTCAATTGCAAAAAGTTTAACCTGTTTCTATGGAAAATCAACGATGAATTGCAGCAATTAAATATAACAACCGTTTGCTACAATCACAAAAATATATATAAAAAATATGATCACGTTCATAAATGCCCAAAAGGCGCAAAAAACGGCAACAATCACCTAATAGACAGTAAAAGAGCAAAACAGAGACAATAAAGCTACACAACAAACTTCAATCTATTTTCTATACTCTGTACTCTAACCAGACTATAGTCTACACTCCAACCATACTATAGTCTACACTCCAACCATACACTCTAACCATACTATGGTCTATACTCTGGCCAGACAATAGTCTGTACTCTAGTCAGACTAAAGTCTGTACTCTAGTCAGACTAAAGTCTGTACTCTGGTTAGACTAAAGTCTGTACTCTGGTCAGACTAAAGTCTGTACTCTGGCCAGACTAAAGTTTGTACTCTGGGCAGACTATAGTATGTAATCTGGCCATACGATAGTCTGTATTCTGGCCAGACAATAGTTTGTATTCTGGCCAGACTATAGTCTGTACTCTGGTCAGACTATAGTCTATACTCTGTCCACACTACAGTATGTACTCTGGCCAAATTATAGTCTATACTCTGCCAGACTATAGTCTATACTCTGGCCAGATTATAGTCTATACAATAGTCTGTACTCTGGCCAGACTATAGTCTGTACTCTGGCCAGACTATAGTCTGTACTCTAGTCAGACTATAGTCTGTACTCTAGTCAGACTATAGTCTGTACTCTAGTCAGACTATAGTCTGTACTCTAGTCAGACTATAGTCTGTACTCTAGTCAGACTATAGTCTGTACTCTAGTCAGACTATAGTCTGTACTCTAGCCAGACTATAGTCTGTACTCTGGCCAGACTATAGTCTGTACTCTGGCCAGACTATAGTCTGTACTCTGGCCAGACTATAGTCTGTACTCTGGCCAGACTATAGTCTGTACTCTGGCCAGACTATAGTCTGTACTCTGGCCAGACTATAGTCTGTACTCTGGCCAGACTATAGTCTGTACTCTGGCCAGACTATAGTCTGTACTCTGGCCAGACTATAGTCTGTACTCTGGCCAGACTATAGTCTGTACTCTGGCCAGACTATAGTCTGTACTCTGGCCAGACTATAGTCTGTACTCTGGCCAGACTATAGTCTGTACTCTAGTCAGACTAAAGTCTGTACTCTAGTCAGACTAAAGTCTGTACTCTGGTTAGACTAAAGTCTGTACTCTGGTCAGACTAAAGTCTGTACTCTGGCCAGACTAAAGTTTGTACTCTGGGCAGACTATAGTATGTAATCTGGCCATACGATAGTCTGTATTCTGGCCAGACAATAGTTTGTATTCTGGCCAGACTATAGTCTGTACTCTGGTCAGACTATAGTCTATACTCTGTCCACACTACAGTATGTACTCTGGCCAAATTATAGTCTATACTCTGGCCAGACTATAGTCTATACTCTGGCCAGATTATAGTCTATACAATAGTCTGTACTCTGGCCAGACTATAGTCTGTACTCTGGCCAGACTATAGTCTGTACTCTAGTCAGACTATAGTCTGTACTCTAGTCAGACTATAGTCTGTACTCTAGTCAGACTATAGTCTGTACTCTAGTCAGACTATAGTCTGTACTCTAGTCAGACTATAGTCTGTACTCTAGTCAGACTATAGTCTGTACTCTAGCCAGACTATAGTCTGTACTCTGGCCAGACTATAGTCTGTACTCTGGCCAGCTAATAGTCTGTACTCTGGCCAGACTATAGTCTGTACTCTGGCCAGACTATAGTCTGTACTCTGGCCAGACTATAGTCTGTACTCTGGCCAGACTATAGTCTGTACTCTGGCCAGACTATAGTCTGTACTCTGGCCAGACTATAGTCTGTACTCTGGCCAGACTATAGTCTGTACTCTGGCCAGACTATAGTCTGTACTCTGGCCAGACTATAGTCTGTACTCTGGCCAGACTATAGTCTGTACTCTGGCCAGACTATAGTCTGTAACTCTGGCAAGACTAAATAGTCTGGTACTGCCAGACTATAGTCCTGTACTCTGGCCCGACTATAGTCTGTACTCTGGCAGACTATAGTCTGTACTCTGGGCAGACTATAGTATGTACTCTGGCCATACGATAGTCCTGTATTCTGCCCAGACAATAGTTTGTATTCTGGCCAGACTATAGTCTGTACTCTGGTCAGACTATAGTCCTATACTCTGTCCACACTACAGTATGTACTCTGGCCAGACTATAATCTATACTCTGGCCAGACTATAGTCTGTACTCTGGCCAGACTTATAGTCTGTACTCTGGCCAGACTATAATCGGTACTCTGGCCAGACTATAGTCTGTACCTCTGGCCAGACTATAATCTGTATCTGGCCAGACTATAGTCTGTACTCTGGCCAGACTATAATCTGTACTCTGGCCAGACTAGAGTCTGTACTCTGGCCAGACTATAATCTGTACTCATGGCCAGAACTATAATCTGTACTCTGGCCAGACGATAATCTGTACTCTGGCCAGACTATAATCTGTACTCTGGCCAGACTATAATCTGTACTCTGGCCAGACTATAATCTGTACTCTGGCCAGACTATAGTCTGTACTCTGGCCAGACTATAGTCTGTACTCTGGCCAGACTATAGTCTACTCTGGCCAGACTATAGTCTGTACTCTGGCCCGACTATAGTCTGTACTCTGGCCAGACTATAGTCTGTACTCTGGCCAGACTATAGGCTGTACTCTGGCAGACTATAGTCTGTACTCTGGGCAGACTATAGTATGTACTCTGGCCATACGATAGTCTGTATTCTGCCAGACAATAGTCTGTACTCTGGCCAGACTATAGTCTGTACTCTGGCCAGACTATAGGCTTTACTCTGCAGACTATAGTCTGTACTCTGGGCAGACTATAGTCTGTACTCTGGCCAGACTATAGTATGTACTCTGGCCATACGATAGTCTATATTCTGGCCAGACTATAGTCTGTACTCTGGCCAGACTATAGTCTGTACTGGCCAGACTATAGTCTGTACTCTGGTCAGACTATAGTCTATACACTGTCCACACTACAGTATGTACTCTGGCCAGACTATAGTCTATACTCTGGCCAGACTTTAGTTTGTACTCTGCCCAGACTATAGTCTGCACTCTGGCCAGACTATAGTCTGTACTTTGGCCAGACTATAGTCTGTACTCTGGCCAGACTATAGTCTGTACTCTGGCCAGACTATAGTCTGTACTCTGGCCAGACTATAATCTGTACGCTGGCCAGACTATAATCTGTACGCTGGCCAGACTATAATCTGTACTCTGGCCAGACTATAGTCTGTACTGTGGCCAGACTATAGTCTGTACTCTGGCCAGACTATAGTCTGTACTCTGGCCAGACTATAGTCTATACTCTGGCCAGACTATAGTCTGTACTCTGGCCAGACTATAGTCTGTACTCTGGCCAGACTATAGTCTGTACTCTGGCCAGACTATAGTCTGTACTCTGGCCAGACTATAGTCTGTACTCGGCCCTAGCTGTCTCTGGCAGACTATAGTCTGTACTCGGCATACTATAGTCTGTTCTGGCCAGACTATAGTCTGTAACTCTGGCCAACTAGTCTGACTCCAGACTATAGTCTGTACTCTGGCCAGACTATAGTCTGTACTCTGGCCAGACTATAGTCTGTACTCTGGCCAGACTATAGTCTGTACTCTGGCCAGACTATAGTCTGTACTCTGGCCAGACTATAGTCTGTACTCTGGCCAGACTATAGTCTGTACTCTGGCCAGACTATAGTCTGTACTCTGGCCAGACTATAGTCCTGTACTCTGGCCAGACTATAGTCTGTACTCTGGCCAAACTATAGTCTGTACTCTGGCCAGACTTTGGTCTATACTATGGCCAGACTATAGTTTATACTCCGGAAAGACTATAGTCAACAGTCTAGCCAGACTATAGAATTCTAGCAACCCTATAGTCAGCAGTCTAGCCAGACTGCTATAAACTGGTCATTCCCATGGAAGGTTTTGTCTCGTTGAAGAAAATGTTGAGTTATGTTGTTAACATTTGTTTTGCACCCCACTGTTTTGTTGATTCTATATAATCCTTACCAACATTTCTATAAAATTGACAAATACCTCGACAAAGAAACACAGTTATAGTCACACACACCCACATATAACCATTTAACGACTTAATCGTCAGTCAGGTGTTGTTGCAACATTATTGGCAACAATAATATAAAAAAATCCAGTTATGGCCTATTCAACCAACAAGCCAAATGATAACAATTACAGCAACAACCAAAGAACACACTCAAAACTGTATAGAAAAAATTATTGTTAAAAATCAACGTAAATTTTTGGCGCGTGTTCAAAATTTTATGTCAAAAAACTGTTTTTTTTTTCACATTCTTTCTTTTAGTTTGTTGCCTGCTGTGTTACAAATACTTTTTATCCACTGACACGTCAATGGGGTGTATCCGTCTATTGACAAGGTGGAGTGAGCGTACAAATAGGATATGAGTCGTTTAAAAACACTTGTTACAACAGGATGTGCTTGTAAGTTGCATGTAATATAACAACAACAACAACAGCATGTAGTTGTTGTAGTTGGTGGCAAGAAATGGGGAAAAAAATAAACACAATAATCGATTGAAATTATTAAGTGTTTTTGAAAAAGTGGAATAAAATGAATGAACTGTTAAGAGCCACGAAAAAGATGGGAAAAACTAAGTAATGTAATAGAGTGAGGGATTTTTAAACAAAAGGATTTTTAAATTTAAAAACTTTAGCAATTTTATGAATTTTTTCTGGTTATAGTTTTTTATTTTATTTTATTCCTTTCCAAAAGTATACAATTTATTTCTTTTCCTAAAATCATCATCAGAGTCATCATCTTCTTCATCCTCCTCCCCCAAACGAAGCATTCCAGTTTCTGCATTTGCATCATAATCAGGTAAATCAATAGCAATACCATCATCTAAAGAACGAGCTGCAGCAGCTGGTGGTCCTGGAGGACCAACTGGACCAATGGGACCTACGGACCTGGTGGTCCGGCAGGGCCACGTTCACCTGGATAACCACGTTCTACCGCGACGACCTGGTGGTCCTATGGGACCAGGAATACCAGTGCGACCAGGAGAACCTCTTTGACCCTGAGGTCTGATGGACCTGTACGTCCGGGTAGACCTTCAGGACCCTTTATCACCTTAGGCCCTCTGAACACCAGGTAAACCAGCAGGGCCTGGTGGACCAGGAGGACCTGGTTGGCATATACATTGATTTTGAGGTAAATAACAGCAGCTGCTTGTTGTCTATGTCCTAGTAAAGCTCTCTGTTCTCCCAGATCACTATAGCGTTTGGCCGATACGCAAGCACGAGGGCAAAAAAAGCTGAAATGTTAAGGAATAAGCAATTTAATAAAGATTTTTTACTACAAACTACAGTTTACTATAGTAAACAGATTACTATAATAAGTTTACCATAGTAAACTTGTAAACTATAGTAAACTTTACTTAACAGTTTACTATATTTAACTGTTTAATTTAGAGAAGTTAATATAGTAAAGTTTTTAACATTTCACGATAGCAAACAAATATTTTAACAGTTTACTATAGTAAAAGGTTTACTATAACAGTTTACTATTGTAATAAATAGTTTTTTGACAGTTAACTATAGTAAACCAAATTATTTAATAAACAGTTCATTTGAACAGTTTACTATATTAAACAGTTCATTTGAACAGTTTACTATAGTAAACAGTTCATTTGTACAGTTTACTATTGTAAACAGTTCATGTGAACAGTTTATTATAGTAAACAGTTCATTTGAACAGTTTACTATAGTAAGCAGACCATTTTTTATTACAAACTACAGTTTACTATAGTAAACAGATTACTATAATAAGTTTACCATAGTAAACTTGTAAACTATAGTAAACTTTACTTAAACAGTTTACTATAGTTAACAGTTTAATTTAATTAATTAACAGTTCATTTGAACAGTTTACTATAGTAAACAGTTCATTTGAACAGTTTACTATACAAATAGTTCATTTGAACAGTTTACTATAGTAAACAGTTCATTTGAACAGTTTACTATACTAAACAGTTTATTTGAACAGTTTACTATAGTAAAGAGTTCATTTGAACAGTTTACTATAGTAAACAGTTCATTTGAACAGGTTACTATAGTAAACAGTTCATTTGAACAGTTTACTATAATAAACAGTTCATTTACACAGTTTACTACAGTAAATAGTT
The DNA here is from genome assembly GCF_015586225.1 of Lucilia sericata. NCBI lineage: Eukaryota > Metazoa > Arthropoda > Insecta > Diptera > Calliphoridae > Lucilia > Lucilia sericata. The sequence continues at coordinate 163,320 of NW_023995004.1, forward strand.
CAATTCAATAGTTTGCTACAGTTTAAACACTTAATTTGAATAGTTTACTATAGTAAACAGTTCATGTGAACAGTTTATTATAGTAAACAGTTCATTTGAACAGTTTACTATAGCAAGCAGACCATTTAGACAGTTTACTATAGTAAACAGCTCATTTGAGCAATTTACTATAGTAAGCAGTTCATTTGAACAGTTTACTATAGTAAACATTTCAATTCAATAGTTTGCTATAGTAAGCAGTTCAATTTAACAGTCTATTATAGTAAACTTTTAATTTTAACAGTTTACTATAGTAAACAGTTTACATTGAAAGTTAAATACAGCAAACAGTTTTTAGCAGCTCACTATAGCAAAAATTTTCTGTTAACACTTTACTATAGTAAAGAGTTTACTACTGTAGACAGTTTACTTTCTCAGTTTATTATAGTAAACAGTTTCCTTCAACAATTCACTATAGTAAGCAGTTTATTTTAAAAGTTTACTATAGTAAACAGTTTTATTTAACGTTAAGTATAACAAAAGCAAAAAGATTCCTTTAGTTTGAAGTTAAACAGTTTACTATAGTAACAGTTAATTTTATCAGTTTACTAGAGTCGAAAGTTTATTTGAACAGTCTAATATAGTTTCCAATTTCCTTTCACAATTGTTCATGCCAATCTGCTTGCTTTGATAATTTACCATACCAAACAGTTTGCTTTAATAGTTTACTAGACCAAATTGTTTATTATCGACAGTTTAATCAAGAATTGTTTAAAAAATTACCAAAAATATTTAAAGATGATTGTAATGTTTTCATGGTGAAATTTTAAAACAAACTATAATTTTTACCTAAACAAACCCGAGTTTTTATATGTTTTTTAAACATTTAGTTTACCCACAAACAAAATTCGCCAATAGATCTTTATCTAGTCTAAGAATCTTTTAATAAACTATTAAGTTCATAGCCTACAACTTTCTTTAGGTTGAAAAACAATTAACTTAATTTAACGATCAAAGATATTGATCTTAAGAAATTACTGAGAACTTTGTAAAGAACTTTAGTTACTATAAATTAAGTAATTTAAGAAAATTTAAGTTAGTTAGTTTTTAGCAACAATGAAGTTAGCGGTTGTAATAATAATTGGTAAATTTTGAAAGTATTAAAAGTATTGAGAAAAAAGGTTTAAAATAAAGTTCTTATTTCCAAGGTTTTTGTGGCTTTGCTTTAACTCCGGCTCAAATATACACCCAAATAGGACCCCTGGTCCTCCAGGACCACCAGGTCCTAACGGCTTGCCTGGTCCAAAAGGTGAAATAGGTGATAGAGGTCCAGAAGGTAGACCGGGAAATCCAGGCTCTCGGGGTCCTACTGGTAGACGTGGCAAAACTGGTCCCCCTGGTCTCATAGGCCCTCCTGGTACCCCTGGTATAAGAGGACCTCGCGGTTATGATGGTGAACGTGGTCCTGAAGGCCCAGCTGGACCTATGGGTCCCATTGGTCCTGCAGGTCCTCCAGGACCAGCGGCAGCACCTGCAGCCCCAGCACCTACAGCTCCTGCCGCTCCACCTACTGATCCAGCCCCTGCTCCAGATACAGCCCCAGCCCCAGCAGGTAGAATTGGCATCAATGACTTCCGACGACGTAATAATTTCCGTCTACGTGGTAATGCTCAAGACGACGATGATGATTATGAACATTATAATCGTCGACATATATATGAATTGTAACTTTTAACCTCTGAAAAATGTAAAATAAAATCTAAAAGATAAATTATATTTTAAGCTTTTGTATTCTGAAATCAATGTTAGACTCTGAACTAAATCTTCATTAAATGAATGATTTTTTTGTTTGTTTCTTTTCCTAGAGTTATTTACTAGGAAAAACTTCCCTTTTAGCAATTAAAATTCATAAGTTTTTCTATTGTTTTGTCTATTTAGATTTCTTGTTGTGTTTAGTTTATTGTCTTCGCTGTGAAATTTTGAGGA